>NC_133788.1:11860980-11965953 GCF_003597395.2 Chelonoidis abingdonii
AGGCAGGATACTGGGCTAGATGGACCACTGATCTGACCCAGTAGGGTCATTCTTATGTTTTGTGCTATAATGGACGAAAAAGAAACAAACAGACAGGAAATCTTCAGCATAGAACAGCGGGTGGCGCTAAAACACCTTTGCCTGATTTTGCAAACAGCCCATGCTGAATAGAACTAATAGCAGTAGAGTTTTGTTATTTAGCAAGGAAATAAAAACTCTTAACACCCTCATAAACAGTCTGATTTAAAAGATAGCCCAATTAAACCAGTCCAGCAAATCAACACCCATGTAAATACAAACCAAGCACATAACAGCCTATTGCTTGGTTTCCTTTGTACTCACACTTGATAGTAGAATATTAGAAAGAAGATTGGAGTTAGCAGAAAAGCTGTTTCAATCCATAGCCGGGAGAAACAAAAGACACAGAACAAAGCCAAAAACCTCCAGAGGTTCCCACCCTTACTTTTGAAAATCCAGTTTCCTGATTGGTCCTCTGGTCAGGTGTTTGGTTCCCTTTACAGTAAAAGAAAATTAACCTTTACCTTACCTATCTACTTATGACACCTTGTCAAAGGCTTTCTGGAAATCTAAGTACACAATGTCCACTGGATCCCCCTTGTCCACATTTGTTGACCCCTTCACAGAACAGTAATAGATTAGTAGGACAAGATTTCCCGTTACAGAAAGTGTTGACTCTTATGATGATCTATGTGTCTGACAATTTTATTCTTTACTATTGTTTGAACTAATTTGCCCAGTACTGACGTTAGACTTACCAGTCTGTAATTGCCAGGATCACCTCTAGAGCCCTTTTTAAATATTGGTGTTACATTAACTATCTTTCAGTCATTGGAACACAGGCCATACCTACAGACTGAGGGAGTGTTTCCTAGAAAGCAGTGACTCTGATAAAGGTTTACGGGTCATATTGGACAAGCAACTCAACATGAACTGAAGTGATGCTGTGCCAAAAATGGGGTAGTGTAATCTTAGGATGTATAAACTGGGGAGCAGTAAGTAGGAGTAGGGCCTGGGAGGAGATTTAAAGGACAGATTACAAACCATAGTTAATAGTTCTGCAATTTCACATTTGAGTTCTTTCAGAACTCTTGGGTGAATGCCATCTGGTCCCAGTGACTTGTTCATGTTGAGTTTATCAATTTAATTCCAAAACCTTCTCTGACACTTCAATCTGTGACAATTCCTCAGATTTGGGAACCTCCCTAACATACTCACCTGTGAAGACTGAAGCAAAGAATTTATTTAGTTTCTCCGCAATGACTTAATTGTCTTTAAGCGCTCCTTCTGTATCTCGATCATCCAGGAGCCCCACTGGTTGTTTAGCAGGCTTCCTGCTTCTGATGTACTTAAACATTTTGTTGTTGCCTTTTGAGTTTTTGGCTAGTTGTTCTTCAAACTCCTTTTTGGCTTTTCTTATTGCATTTTTACACTAATTTGGCTGTGTTTATTATGCTCCTTTCTATTTACCTCATTAGAATCTGACTTCCACTTTTTAAAAGATGCCTTTTTCTCTCTGCTTCTTTTACATGGCTAAGCCACAGTGGCTCTCACTGTGCTTTTTAATTTGAGATATACCTTTAAGTTGGGCCTCTATTATGGTATTTTTGAAAAGTATCCATGCCGCCGCTTGCAGGGATATTACTCTCACTGTACCTTTTAATTTCTGTTTAACTAACCTCCTCATTTTTGCATCATTCCCCTTTCTGAAATTAAATGTCACAGTATTGGGCTGTTGAGGTGTTCTTCCCACCACAGGAATGTTAATTGTTGTATTATGGTCACTATTTCCAAGAGGTCCTTTTATAGTTACTTCTTGGACCAGATCCTGTATTCTACTCAGGACTAAATTGAGAATTGCCTCTCCCCTCGTGGGTTCCTGTACCAGCTGCTCCAAGCAGCAGTCATTTCAAGTGTTGAGAAATTTTCTCTGCATTTCATCCTGAGGTGACATGTACCCAGTCAACATGAGGATAACTGAAATCCCCCACTACTACTGAGTTCTTTATTTTGATAACCTCTCTAATCTCCCTTAGCATTTCATAGTCACTATCACTATCCTGGTGAGGTGGTCGATAATACATTCCCTACTGTTATATGCTTATTAGAGCACGGAATTACTATCCATAGAGATTCTATGGAGCACATGGATTCATTTAAGAATTTTACTTTTATTTGACTCTACATTTTCTTTCACATAGTGCTATTCCTCCCCTCTCCTCTCCCATGACCTGTCCTTCCGATATATTTTGTACTCTGGAATATTTGTGGCCTGTTGATTGTCCTCACTTCACCAGGTTTCTGTGCCGCCAATCATATCATTAGCCTCCATTTAACACAAGGCATTCTAGTTCACCCATCTTATTAGACTTCTAGCATTTGTGTACAAGCACTTTAAAAACCTGTCACTGTTTATTTGTTTGCCATTTTCTGATGTGTCGGACTCTTTGTGAATGTTTCTCATCTGATCTGGCCCATATTTCATCCTCTCCTCCTGACTAAAGCCTAGAGAATCTCTATCAATAGACTCTAAGTTAAGTCTCTGTTCCGATCCACGTGCTCTCTGCAGCAATCGGCTTTCCCCCCCCCATCTCTCAGTTTAAGAACTGCTCTGCAACCTTTTTAATGTTAAGTGCCAGCAATCTGGATCCACTTTGGTTTAGGTGGAGCCCACGCTTCCTGTATAGGCTCCCCCCATCCCAAAAGTTTCTCCAGTTCCTAATAAATCTAAACCCCTTCTCCCTGCACCACTGTCTCATCCATGCAGTGAGAGGCTGAAGTTCTGCCTGTCTACCTGGCCCTGCAAGTGGAACTGGAAGCATGTCTGAGATGAGGTCCTGGATTTTAGCAGGGACCAGACTTTCAAGAATCCTCATCAGCATAAATAGGGCGTGTGTGTGTGCCCTAAATTCTCCAGAAAACACTATCTTTAGGCTAACATAGGAGGGGTGTTTCCCTAAAGATCTATTTCCACATCTTATTCCCACAGAAAGTGATAACTCTTAATTCACAGGCTCTCATTATACACACTTCAAACATTGAGATAATTTTATTTAGTCTTAGTCTCACATTTACACAACTGCAGCAATGTAATCAGCAGAAAACTAGTTTTGATTAGACCCCTTGAAATATTTTGCCCATCTTTAGAATCTTATACAACTCCCTCCCCTGATCTTTCATTTAGAACTATCCTGTTACAATCCAGCATGTTTATCAATGTGGCAAAAAAATCAAAAGGACCCTTAAAGTTTTGGGCATTCAGTTGTGAATACATGAACTAACACGATGTCACAGATAGCTTTAGACTTTAGAAGTGTACTACTGAAGCATCTTTTAATTTTAGATCTTTGAATGCTCATTTTCAGCTTCTTCATTCTGCAGAATTTGATTAGGATAAACCTGTAAATTAAAACAGTTAGAATTAGTGACCAGATAAATGTTAATGCCAAGAAAACCCTTAATCCAGAGGTAGTGAACAATCTGCTTTGTATGATTCAGGAAGACTTAATTCCTCAGTGACATTAGGGCTCACTAGGTTTCATATTTCAACTGTGCTTGCATAGACTAACTGTTGCACAATTGGCAATTTCTCCTCAATAAAAAGCAGAGCAGCAGAGATGTCTGATGGAGAGTAACACCCATAATTAGACAAGAACTGTAAATGCACTTGTACTAGCTATGCTAAGCTCTGTAAAGTTTGAATTACCACTCCTTTGGAGTCCACCTTTAATTTCAGACTTGGACATGCAAAGGAAGAAACAAATTAGAAGCTTTTGTGCATTCTTTCAGTTCCACTGGAAATGACTAGAGGGGGCTCTGACATGCAAGTCAGAATGGATATTACCAAGTACCATTCTGGTTCTTGTCCACTTCTGATAGACTAGGAATCGGTCCAGTTCCGGAGATAATTAATCTTATTGATTTAGGTGATTTAATTCTGTACCAGACTACACACAACTAAGTAAGCTACTCACCATTAGCAAACCTGCATTGCTTCAACACCTCGCTGAAGCCCTCACACAGTTTGAGGTCACTCTGGTTCTGTGCACACTCCAAAAACTGCTTCATTTCATACTGGCAGGGTGGGTACTGGGACTGCTGCTGGTATGCAGGCTGGGCTGCTTGAGGCTCCTGAAAAGGAAGTCAGAGGCACAAATTCACATATTTGAAAAAATTAACACTGATGAAGATTTGCAGCTACAGAGAACCACACTTTAAGAGGACCTATTACAATAGGTACATATCTGCTTATTTCTTCTCCTGTGAAGAAGGCAGTAGGAGATCCCTTGGAAGGTGTGCAACTTTCAAATACTAGAAGTAATATCCTGGCCCCACTGAAGTCAAAGGGAATCTTCCTAGTTTTAGGAATTTAGGATTTCATCCAGAGTTCAGCACTGTAAGAACTGTCCCTAAAGGGATTCAAATCCCAACACAGGGACAAGAGTACCCAAAAAAGCCTGGCCTCAAGCATCACATTGGTGAATAGGGGTCAATTTAAATTCAGTAAAACATTAAGGTATTTTCCTGGTCCGCTTTATATTTAGGAGACTTGTTCATAAATGAGCTAACGTTTTGGGTTGCGGTTGTCTGCATTTTAAAGAAAACTCATCAGAAAGGGCATTAATGGAAGGCTGATCCATAATTCTCTATAGTCTATTTCAGTAAGATTAAGAATTTAGTACAAAAGCAGAACAAGGTAAGATGTTCAAATGCAGCTGACAGAATCTGAGCTTTATACCTAGCCTCTAGCTGAGGATCTTAATCAATCTAGTCTTTTTTCTACTTGAGTGAAAAGCAGCACATGGAAATTCTCTTATGCACAAATCCAACAGCTAAATATTTCAGACCTTCATCCCAAACTCTTAATGAATCCTAGAATGGCAGTTAATGTTTGAATACCCCCAAAGCTTCCACCAGTAACATCTTATTACTCTGATGGCTAATCTACCAATCAAACCATAAAGGCATTAGATTTCCCTGAGCATATCTGTTACACACCCTTTTTTTATGGGGTTGAGGCATGGGGTGGCAGGAGCCAGTCACTTCTAAACCCAGTATACCCACCACTACATGATACTACCTATTTAAACTATTTGAAGTACATTTCATAAATGGTAAGGTAGTAACTGCTTTGCAAGATAAATATACTAGAATAGAATTATGCATGTATCCCCATATACCCTCTCCATGCATTAAGCTGTCATTAGGCCTATACCGTCAGTCACTATGGCTCACCTTACAAGTTTCCCATTTCATACATAGCTCAGATATAATATACAATATCAAACCATGTACCTGGTAAGTAATGTCAGGCCTTGCAGCTTCAGAGCTGCTTCCTCCACCAAATCCTCCTGTCATAGCATGACCCAGCGTGTGTCCTACAGCTGAGCCTACTGCTACTCCTGCAGCTGTTGTAGCCATCTGCGCCATCAGACCAGGCTGCCTTGGTGCAGGAGATGCCACTGCAGATGCAGGGGCAGGTGCTGGTACTGGAGCACGAGCTGGAGGGGGTGGGGGTGCAGCTCTCATTTGTGGCACACGACTGCATTAGAAAAAAATCAATTAATGCAAAAAAAAAAAAAAAAAAAAAAAAAGCCACCAACATTTAGAAAAAGCTACCAGTTTAAAAGCTGAGTTTTTGAATACCTGTAATGTTTATACCACATGCATGTCTTGCAGTGCTAAGGGCTTGACTACACTACCTGCCTGATCAGTGGGCAGTGATCCATCTATTGCATCTAGTAGAGGTGTGATAAACTGACTGTTGAGCGATCTCTCCTAAACTCCAGTACTCCACGAGAATGAGAAGTGCAAGCAGAGTCACCCGGAGAGCGTCATCCATTGACTTACTGCGGTGTCTTCACTGCAGTCAAAAGATCTAAGTACCTTGAGTTCAGCTATGCTAGTTATGTAGCTGAAGCTGCATAACTTAGATCGATCCCCCTCCTGTAGTGTAGACAAGGCCAAGTCAGAGTTGTTCATGCATTAGGCTCAGGTCCCCTTTTTGAGAACTTCATAAAAAGATTTCACAAATGGATTCATGAGATTCAGACCCTCTGCCCATAATGCGAATGAAAAGAACAAATGCATAAACCATGGGATAATCGACCTGTCGTGGATTTTGAAACCAGAGCCAGTTGGGTTTTGCTAAGGCTAATCCACAGCCAGTCCATCCTGTAGGTGCCTCAAACTAGTTTAGTTCACCACTCTTAAGGCAGGACCTAACCCTGTTACAAGTCGGATGGTCTCTAGGCCGGTTAAACATTTACCGCCTCGACAAGGCCACAGCGCTCAACAAACAACATCTCCCTCTGCAGGAGAAGAGGACGGAGATTGTTACATAACCGAGGCCTTCGATCGCCCTCTGCCGCGGGCCTTGGCCCCACTGGACACCCGCCCGCCGCTCTGCCAGGGCTCCCGCTGCCCTGCGCGCACACGCTCGCGTGAAAGCCCGCGGCTCGTGAACCCGGATCCTGGCAAGGACCGTGACTGAGTGTGACACCGGGGGCGGGGCTGCTGCCCTGCCGGGCCTGGCGAGACAAGGTAAGACTTACGGGACCCACACCCCACCACACCCGCCCGGCCCCTACTCCCCGCCCCACCTCCAGTGCCGCTCACCTGGCCGGGGGCGCCATGCGGGACGTGCGGCTCCTGCTGCCCCTCGGCATGGTGGAGGCTGCAGGCGGACTCGCTAAGGGCTGGGACTGCGGCTGCTGCACCCTCCTTTCCCTGCGAAGGCCACGAGCCTGACTGAGCCGATCCGCCACTTCCGCTTCCGCCCTCTTGAAGGTCACCGGGCTTCCAGCAGTGGCGCGCCCTGATGATGTCACACGCGCGCCCGGCATAGAGGGCGGGGCCAATCCTCAGCGACAGCGAGAGCTATGTGCTCCCTCTTGTTAAGGCTCCTGTGGCCCAGTCTCCGCCCCCTGCCATTAGGGTGACCAGATGTCCCAACTTTATAGGGACAGTCCTGATTTGGGGGTCTTTTTCTTATATAGAGTCCTATTACCCCCTCACCCCTGTCCCGATTTTTCACACTTGCTGTCTGGTCACCCTACCTGCCATAGATGGGAGAGACTCTGCTAGTGTCCCCATCAACCTGCCCTTGGACCAGCCGCCCTCTCCCAGCCAGGCTGGGTGAGGGCGGCTGGTCCAAGGAGGCTCTGCTGGTATCGTAAGAGTTTAAGCCTTAAGAGCTATCCTGTATCCCCACAGAAGCCCTGCTCGGTGGAGAAAGGATGTTCTAAGGCTGCCCCACGTCCTTGGTTAAGACCCTACCTATAGGCTGATGGATGTCAATGAACTGGCTGCAGTATTGAGAAGTCAAGTGCAACTAGTGGGACAGTCAGAACCTGTGACCAACAGGTGGTCACTGTACCTGTAGAGTTGACCTTAACATTTACGGGGTGAAATCTTAGTTATAAATGGTCAGTTTTAAATGGTAGAAGAATGATAAAGAACTTAATGTATCTGTTTGTATAGCAACCATAACAGGGCCCCACTCCTGATGGAGACCTTTAAGTGCTGTCAAAATAGAAATGTGAATTAATAATAGTAAAAGCATCTCATGTTAATGTCCCTCACCAGCACCACTGTTCAAAATTCAACCTACAAGAATGAAAAATAACAAATATTCAGAGGAAACCAATTAGTAAAGTGACTACAGATCCAATAAATGCATTTGGTAGGAAAGTCTTAAGAGTGGAACCATCTACAGTCAAATTACACCGTCTTGTCAATGCTGGTGTATAGAGTCTGTTTAAATATGAGTTGTTATATATTGAATTAATCCAAGTTTAGTGAACGTGAAAGGTTTTTTCATGCATCTGAAACATGTTAGTACTATACCAATACTACTTCCAAAAACTTATTTGGGTACAGATTCTCGCACAAAGCACCCTGTAATACAACACCTGTTCACGGCTGTTCAGCTAAAGTCCTAAATGTTTTTCCCTCTTTTAAACTGTGATTGGTCTAGCATGTGTGAGAAATTATACTGTTCATTTAAATTTATTGCTAACTTTTAATTTTGATCTATTAATAATTTCATCTGTTTCTAGAGCATGTATCAATTCCAACTTTACAGCATTGTGGTAATAAACAATCAGAAGGAGTGGCAGACATCTCCTCCCTCTACTTTTATTTCATATCTCACTGCCCCAATTAACATTTACTGTTTAATCCATATTTAATTTCCAGTTCCCCAAAAAGCATAATTGTGTCACTTTTGCATACAGAGGGGACCTATCATCATATTAGACAACTGTCTAGAAAGTAAAAAAAAAAAGAGTATTGATCAGAAAAACTATGACCATGATTCCACACAGAGTTGTGTGCGGGAACAGCTGTCTACCCACACACAGCTCATTTAAAGTCTTAAAAAAACAATCTTAAGAGCAGCAGGGGAACTGAGAGAACCCAACTCCCAAAAACTGCCATGATCCAAATCAGATTACTTGTGTGATTTTACTGACAATAAAAGCCACTTTTTTTTAAATAAGCCAATAATACCTTTATTTACATATATTCATACAGCTATCATTAGAAATGTTATTTACAATTAACCAGTATATAAAAAGGTACTACGTACAGCCCAATGCCAATATACATAACCAGTCATTTAAAAACAAAGAAAAACACCAACATTGCTCTAAAAGGAGTTTAAAGGGATATACTTAATACAAATTAGATAAGAGTGTGTTAATTTACTGTGGTTACAACACTTAAGATGAATAGAACTTGATGAGAACGTATATTTCAGTTTATTTTGTGGTTTTTATACCACTTAATATGTAGTTGCCCCTGTATTTTAGGTCCTAGATCCTGCGAACATCTCTGCTCACAGTTTTATGTGCCTGTGTAAATCACTGTAAGACTACTCACGTGCCTGTTCTTTGGAGCAAGAATCATATCTACAATGCCTGTTGCAGTTGTGAAGCATCTAGCATAATAGAGTTCTGATCCTGATGAGAGCCCCTTGCCGCTACTGTAATTGCACATGCGTAACTTTAAGCACAGCAGTAGCCCTTATTATGGTACACAGTGGGACTGCTCATGTCAGGAAAATTAAGCATGTGCATGATAGGGCCATAGTCAGTTTCCCCTATTTGTATGGGTCTTTCAAACAGTAATAAGGGTCATAGATATTTCTGAAAATAGTGAAGAAAAAAAAAAGATATTTGAAACTACTTTAATCCCCCTTAAAATAAACAAAACAACCCCCTTGATTTCATGTAATGGTGTCCCATTACATGCCTAAAACCTCCCTAATTTATACCGCTTTGAAAATCACAACCCTATCACTTAAGCCCTGATCTTCCAAACTCACGTGTGCAGTTGGATCCCAGTGCCCACACTGACTCCAGCTGGGTTCTTTGTGAGTACAAGAGATCCACCTGCACATATGATCATGTAAAATCAAGGCTTTAATCAACAACCCTGAGATTTAAGGCCCCAATCTTGCAAATTTTTACACACCTGAGTAAGCTCATGAGTTCAACGAGACTACTTAAAGCATGTATCTGTGGACCCTGCAACAAGATCTACTAGCAAGGAACCCTGACTTCAATGAAGCTTCACCTGGGCACAAGCATCCATACTAAAAGATATGACTGTAGTGCCTTCAAACGTAAAGTCTCCAAGACACAAACCCTGGCTTCATATTTGTCTGTAAAGTTCTTAGCATTCTGTTGACATTATAAAAAATAACACAAGGTGAGGCAAAAAAAGTACCAAGGACCTCGGTCTTATTGAAAAAAGTTTCACTTATTTGTCCTGCAAGACATGGTATTTAAGCAGAGCAGCAGGTGAGGTTAAGGAGATCCCATTGCATAGCATTCCTGAACAGGGCTCCCTTTTTCTAAGGGGAACAGCAGTTGGAATGTGGGAGGATGTTTAACAGCGGTCGGCTATTCAACCTGCAAGAAATGGACACAAAACATTCTCTTTTAGTTACATGATCAGCTACTGTGTGACATTTCAGAGTTTCATTTAAACATGAGGTAAGCCAACCCTCTTCCTTTGTAACCAGCACAAAACCATCCTCCCCCAAGAATATTTACAGTGATCAGGCAGCTCCTTGGGCTGCACGTGCTGATGCTTCAAAGTAGGAGGGGGAAAGAGCAGCATATGGAGAGGCGATTAAGTTTTATCACTGCAGTTAGTCAACGCTCATTATTATTTATTTGTATTACCACATAGCTTAAAGGTCCTAGTCATTGGCCCTGGTCTCCTCTGTGCTAGGTGCTGTACTAACAGCACAAAAAGTCCCCATCTCAAGATGCTTACATGCTGAGTATGGCGAGAAGGAACATTATGGACCTTGGGTTGCTTTCAGAGGGGATACCACTGGTCTGGGGCTCGCCCACCACAACAGCGAGTTGGGTGTGCAGTGGGTATGGCAGAATAACTAGTGTTGTGGTGGCTGCAAAGAGGTTTCAGGGTGTGTGTGTAAAGCACTCAGGTCACCTCCTTGGGAAGGGTGGGGAAGGGACACACACACACACACATCCTCCCAGGGCCTAGCGCGTAACTCGCCCTGGCGCTGCGCCTCCCGGCCCAGGTGGAGCACGGCCCGCGGTGCTCCCGGCGACGCCGCTTGGCCTGGCTGTTGCGCAGCTTTTGGGCGATCTTCCTCTCGTGGCCGGCGGGGAGGTAGCGGTTGGTGCGCAGCTCCCTCTCCCGGCGGCTGCGGCCCTTCCCCCCGGAGCCCGGGCCCCGCGGCCCGCCCCACTCCCGCACGTTGTACCACTCGTACGGATCGTAGCGGGCCTCGGCCTCCTCCGCCCCAGGGGGCGCTGCCTCCTGCGGCCTAGCAGGGCCCAGGCCCTCGGGCTCTGCCATGCCTGCCAAGCCCTGCTCTGTCTGAGCGCTGTCCCGCCCACCTGGGGGAGGGGACATTCCGCTCCGCCTTCCCATTGGCTCTGCCGCGGAGGGCCTGCTCTAACTCACCACAAACCCCACCCCTCCTGTTGCGTCATAGAGCATGTTGCGCCCTCTCTGAAGGTTCCCGGCCTCTGGGCTTGCAGGGTTGCTATGGCAACAGAGGCCTATGCCAAAGGTTCCCCCTCTCACTTCTCAGGCCTACGCGCGGAGGGGCATGTCCCTTGCCCCAGTTATATACACAAGGGGACTGGTCCTGCCCCCAGGTCTATATACAAAGTGTCCTGTACAGCAGAGTCATACCCAAAGGGGGTGTCTCCTGCCCACAAATCTATATCTGCAAGGGGTGGTCCCCTGCACCCCACTTCTATAGACAAAGGGAGCACTCATTTTGTCTATCTAGAAAAAAGGGGGGGCTCCTACCCCCCCCAAGCCTATATACAAAGGGGACTCTTGCTATCTCTCCCTACATACAAAGAATGGGAGGCTCTGTCTTGCCCAATGCACATCCTTTTTGGCACACAGGATCACTACAACTCCACCATGGGATTGGGATACGTTAGAAAAAGAAGAGCTTCAGATATAGGTGGCAAAAAGTGAGAGATTAAAAGGATTAGGACTTTTTAGTACAGAGAGGAGACATGATAGATGGAAAAAGGATAATGAAAGGCATTAGAATAAGAAAATTGGGCACTTCTGTTAGATACTTAATACACATTAAAGTGAAAGGCAATAAACCTAAAATTGATTAAAGGAAATACTTATTTAGGCAGCACAATTAACCTGTGGATATTGTTGCCACAAGATAGCAAGCTTATTCAGATTTCAAAAAGGATTAGTTGTTTACATGTATAATAGAAGATCCACAGCTATGTTACAAATATATGATGAAAAGATAGTCCTTGCCCCAATGAGCTTACAACAACCTAAGTGTATGTACACCATAGATAAATTTGTCCCTCTGATTTCCTGATCCCTACTTATTCAGTTAATGTAGGAAAGTATTTTTCCCCAATTAGGGGCCTGAGCTAATATCCACTGAAGTAAACAGAAGGACCCCTGTTGAAGTCAATGCACCTGGGATTGGGCCCTGTGTTTGTGAGTAGCTGTTGTGTTTTTGTTTTGTTTTGTTTTGTTTTTCCAAGTGGCAGAGGGAATCAGCCAAAAGCAAAATCTCAAACAGCTTTATTTCCTATTGCAGGCAGGTATATCTCTTATTTGTATTGTATGCAAGTACTCAGAAGTTCATATATTTAATATGATTTCTACCATGCAACATTATAACTTAATGCTCAAGTCCAAGGAGGAATAATTACAAGAGAAAATTTGTCATTCCTTTTCCTCAGTTGTTTGCTGCTATGTAAGGGATGTGCAAAAGACTAGAATTATATTAAATACTGCTAGGAAATTATTTCAGCATTGTTATGTATGATGTTGCTGTTCTTTGACTAGTGACACTCTCTCTGCATGATCACATCATTAGTATTATCAGCTTGTAAAGTATTATTAGTCTGAAGCACAGCTTGAATCACGGATGTAATTTCTGTTAATTCCCGTATTAAAGAGGAGACAAACAGACCGCTTATATTGCAACAAAATATTTTATAAAAGCAAATCAGTGAGGTAACCTGCCCATTTAGTGTGATACATAAAACAAATAAACCGCACACATAATTTATTTAAATTTATTGGACTATACAAAACTGTTTGCAAGATTTTCTTTTAATCAGTTGGACTATGTGAAACCGTTTGCAGATCTGGAACTTTATTATTGTCTCTTAAGCTGATTCCTCCACCTTCTGAATCTCTGTCATTTTTTTCCCCTGGACTTTTTTCCAGTCTGTCAAGATCTTTATGACACATATCTTTCCCTAAATGTCCCTGTTTTTTTGGTTTTGTTTGTCAGCCAGGAAATAATATTTTTAATAATTTCTTAAGATATTATTACTTCAGCTGCCAATTTAACTAGGTTGAAAAATACTTGCTGTGCTGTATTTATATGAAAAATATTCCATGTGTTTCTATAGGTTCTCATACAGAATTTGGATTCAAGATAGTAGTCATTTCAAATTTTGGAACTAGTTTTGAATTCTCTCCTAAATTGGGCCCGTGGTGATTCCCAATAGAACATCCTCTATAAATCAGCCATTGACATGGAAAGCATCATTCAAAAGTTGACAGAGCAAAAATAAATTGTGTTCCACCTGAAGTAAAAATTCAGGACCCAATCCTGTACCCATTGAGTGTCTGTTGTGAAAAGTTGTGTCCTCAATGCTCAGTGACTTTAATGAGAATTTAAGGTGCTAAACACTGCTTAGGCACTGCCTGGGTTCTTACATTATATATAAAAATATTCTTGACTGGAGACTTTGTATTTGGGGGCAGAACTTCAGAAATGTGACTGTTGTCGGGCAAGAGACAGGGTTGTTTCTCTTCCCCTACACCTCACCTTTATTATCTCTTCTGTGCAACCAGACTTTTTTTCACCACGCCAGTAGAAATTAGAGCCTAGACAGCAATAGACGTTTATTTAAGCTTAAACCCTTGTTAGAGAGCAAGAACAGCCTTTTTTATTGTTAAGACATTTTTATGAGTCTTGAGCAATACATCTCTTCTCTTTGCTACAGTAAATTCACAATGTGTTTCTGTGTACTGATTTTGTTCCATAGAACAAAAGAGGCACTAATGGCATCATTTGAACGATGAATGTTGCCATTGTGTAGCTCTGTTGTTTCTTGTTCCTCGGGAAATGCTACAGAGGCTTATATTGTACTGACTTACTGTCTGTTAGTATGTCTAGCTAGTAGCAAGCCCAGAAAGCTCAAGAGAGTAGGGGGATAGGTGGGCTGTGATTGTACTTTAAATATGCAGGAAGATAGTGGGTGTGGATGGTGCTTATGGTAGTGCAAGGCTCATTCTAGACTCTGCTGTTATATCTCTTTTGTATTTATAGTTCAGAGACTCTAGCTGGCTTCTTGAACTATAACCAGAGATGTATTGAAACTACTCCTGCCAAAAAACCTTATTTTCTAGACTATCTTGTTCTAGGACGTTAATTCATAAGAAAACATATTCTCATGAATCCATCTCCTCTCCTCCTTAATCACCCTACTGCTTGGTTCTCAAAATGTTTAGTTCTGCAGATTACCAGGAAAAGAATCTACAAATCCCTGATGGTTTTTAGACACAATTTAAGATTATTGTCCTATACCTATCCTTTCCCCCCTTTTCCTTCTTCTATAACCTCTCATATATTACAGTAAGGCTTAATGGAAGTACTTGTTCTTAAGTACAATGGTATACCTTGTACCTTTCTTGATTCTTCTCTAAATGGACTAAAGCATAAAGGGGACTTCAAAAGGAGATGCATGTGCTAAAACCCATTGATGGTTTGTCCACCAAGGTCAATGCCACAAATACCATTTACTTCAAAGAGAGCAGGATGGAGCATCTATTAACTAATTTCTTAAAGTGAGTTTGGAGTTGGTTATTGACATTTTAGTGCTGTTTGGGATGTTTATGGAAACAACATGGCTCCTGGAAGAAAAACACTAGTTATCTAGAGCCAATCTAGAAGTACCTTGAGGCCCTACCCCTACAAGCTCTACCCCCATAATGATGTTTTCCATTTGCCCCTCATATCCATGCAGTA
Source organism: Chelonoidis abingdonii (assembly GCF_003597395.2). Taxonomy (NCBI): domain Eukaryota; kingdom Metazoa; phylum Chordata; order Testudines; family Testudinidae; genus Chelonoidis; species Chelonoidis abingdonii. The sequence continues at coordinate 11,875,532 of NC_133788.1, forward strand.
TTATTCATGTGCCCGTTGACCATGTCCTAATGCACTTTGTCTGGCTCTGCCAACAACATTTATTATAAAACAAAACTGGCAATTGAGTAAGGGATAGATCTGATGGGTTACATTTCTTTGTTCACAAAATTGAGCGTGATGTTAATGGGTTGTTCTCTGGCAGGGTATGCCCAGCCTAAAAGCTGTTGGGGAGCCAATGTAGGGAGGATGGTCTGAGATTAGGGTCTGCCAGCTCCCACCTCAACTGGTACTACAGCAGGGATCCCATCCCTCTCTCCCACTGATATCAATGGGGATCTCTTCTCCCCCATTGATATAAACAGGCAAGACTCCACTCCCAATTCAGCAGGAGAGGTGGCTATCGCCCGGGGATCGAGCGGAGTCTGGGATTCGAACACGCAACCCCGACCCTTGCCGTTGACGGCTCCCACCCCCACGCCTGCCAATGACCGCTTTCCGACCTGAGCACACCTCGCAGGCGCGCGCGCGCGCGCACAACACCCTTTCCTGGACTTGGCGTCTGGGAACGCCCTGACGCACCTCCGGCGTCGCTGCTCGGTGGCGTGCCGGCGTCGCGGAACGCCACGTCCAGGTTGGCTGAGCTGCTGAGCCAATGGGCTCCCGGCGCGCGTGCGCTGCTCTCCCCTTGCCGGGTCCGCGTCGGGGGCTGAGGCGGAGGGAGGGGGGAAGATGGCGGCGCCCGTCTTGCTGCGAGTGTCGGTGCCGCGCTGGGAGCGGGTGGCCCGCTACGTGGTGTGCGCGGCCGGCATCCTGCTCTCGCTCTACGCCTGCCACCTGGAGCGGGAGAAGGGCCTGGACCTCCACTACCGGGCCCTGTGTGACTTCAGCGAGCGGGTCCGCTGCTCCGCCGCCGTCGCTTCCCGGTGAGGGGGCAGGCGCCAGAGACGGGGGCCGGGTAGCGAGCCGAGAGGACGGGGCCGGACGGGGAGGTGGGAAAGCCCGGCGCCGGGGCTCAGGAATGGGAAGGGTGGGCTCGGGGATGACCGGTATTGAGGGGTGGGGGCGTTGGTTTCTGGGCGGTGGGTGGCGGAGGCAGGTGGGCGACGTGGAGAATCCAGGTGTGAGGCTGAGACTGGCGCTTCTCCAGCTGAGGTGTAATGGGACGGACCCCCCCCCCCCTCCAAGGAAGCTCCCCTCCCCGGTGGGGCGGGGTATCGGGGTGCGTTTCCTTTTCCCCAAGAGCAAAGCGGGGAGGAGAAGGAGGCTCCATCACTGTCTCCTTCAGCCACTCACTGAGGCCTGCAGGACTCGATGATTTCATGGCTCGGGACGAATAGTAAAGGGGTGTTCTCAGTGTCTCCTCGAGGGTGGAGGATTCTGCCCTTCGGAGGCGTGTAATTATTTCGCTCTGCCAGATTGTGATTTTCATTTCAATTGCTTCTGGTGGATACAGCTTTGGGGAAATGATAATCGAGCCATTGGGCTTGTGATAAATGAGGGGTGGCTCCTGGGCTGCTAGAAAGCTGCTGTTGTGTCATTCATCGAGGGAATGAGGCAGCAATTGCTCTCCTGTGTCTTTTGTGGGGAGCAAGAAGGATTTGAGGATTAAGTACTTGCAATTTGTGTTTTGTAATCTGTGGTGATAAGAGTACCTGACATTTTTTGGTAAAACGTGGCTCACCAAAATTAAATGGTGTAAATAATCAGTGTTTGAGGAAAATATTTAAGATATTGGATGTTTGGCTTGTTTAATTTTAACATAAACAGCTGAAGTGCTTTTTTAATGAGTGTTGTTTTACTCCATAGTGAAAAATGTTTAATGCTAAGGGTAAGACTTATTTGCTTCAGGATTGAAGACCCCATTCCAAATTTTCATTTTTCTTAATATTGCAGGATGAGTTTGTCTATTTAAGTATCAGTAGTACAGTTAAATTGGTAGCTGCTTTCTAGCAGCCTTCCACTTTTACAGGTATTTTGGGAGATTAATAAACTATAAATTTTATATGGTACTAATCTGACTTCTGTTTGCAAGCAGCTAGGTTATTTAATCATAAATGGTGCTGAGAATTTATGTATCCCTTATTTTTTTTACACTAATAGTGCTGTAACTTTGGCATTCACTGTTCAAACTTACAAATGTGGTAAAGTGCATGTAGTTTTCTAATTTTTTTTAAAGCAAATTAATATGAATGACTTTTTAGCGTAAGAAACAAGAGGGTTATCCAAAGACAGCATTCACTTCTTCATTAGAAATTTCTCTCTATATTTTTTTTAACAAGTTGTAGAGCTGGAGGCATTTGGTCCTTGAACAAATGTGTATTCTCCAAACAACTTCCTTATATTTTTGGGAAGTTTTGTGGGTTTTTTTAATTGGTGCTTTTGGGATAACGTATGCATGATTATTAGTTCAAACACCTAAGGCTTAACTTCAGTGAGAATTTCAGAAATGTATTTTTTCCTATTTAACGCACATTTTAGCAGTCAAAATACTTATTTTAGGCAATTATCATATTGTCATATCTGGATTTAATCATAGGAAAAATAATCCTGTAATGAATTAAAGAGAAAGTACTTACTCTTAAAACTAGTTTTACCGTGATTGAAACCAGCATTGCAACATACTGTGTTGAGAAGTGTGTGTACAAATCTCTGAAAGGCAGTTTGTTGGCTCTGGGTGGGGACTTGAAATTTGCTTTCCTAATAGTCACGAGATTAGTCTTTCAACCAAGAAAGGTCTTGAAAATTGGTCTTGTCTCTTTGAGAAATAACTTAAAATCTTAATCTTCTCTCTCTTTAGCTTAAGATGGTCAAACAACTTGAGCAATTACATTAAACTGTCATTAGGCCACTTACATTAAACTATTCAAGCATCATTAACAATGTAAATTGTTACTGAAGCTGTAATAAAAAATCGAAAGTCTGGTTGTGTGTGTTTCGACTGAGTGGCAACAGTCACAATAATCAATTTTCCGAACCTTTGGACTAGAAGTCAGTGGGAATACAGTTGTCCAAAGTAACGTTTTCAGGATTAGCCCATAGGTTTTTACTTTCTTTAATTTCTCTATTCCAAATGGTGCATATGTATAAGGCCTCAAGTTTCAGGTAAGTAAATAATGAAGTACAGTCTTGTGATTAATTTTTACGAAGTATTTGAATATGCAGAAGTGCTCTAACTTTTTAAAGGAATTTTTCATTGTTAAGTGGTAGTTGGGTAATTAGAGCACTTAATACTACTACTACAGCCTGAGTGTTGGGTTTCTGTGATATGGTATTTGTGGGCTTTTATGTGTTTTTCATACAACTTTATAGACATTCTGAGAGCTTCAGAGCATGCAGTGATATCAAGGAAGTAGAAAAGTTTGATATGATTGAGTTAATTGTGCAAGGACCAAAGAAGTAACTCAAGACAGGTGGAGCGGTCATGCAAAGGGAGTCTGTGGAACAGATGATATTGAGCATGCAACTTCTCTTTAGTCAAACGATTTTAGGAGAAGAATGCGCTTTCAGCAAATAATCTTTCCAAAACATGAGTGAGAGGATTATATGTGGCCTGGGAGCTGTGCATTTTTGTTGAAAGAATAGTTACTCTTAAACTACCGCCAAATGGAGATTTGTTTCTTTTTATACTGTTTCTTGCCTTTCACTGTATTTCAGTTAAATAGTTGCTGATACCTCCAGCAATAGTACTCTTTCATTGGCACTTAAATTCCAGTTAAATTGGCAGAGACAGTGAAGGCTCAAATTTCAGGTATGCTGGTAATTTCAATGTTAACTTCTTACTCTGATCTGCTATTTAAATTCACAGACAACTAACTACTCTATTTGGTGTTGATTTGTCTTCAGCTGAAAGACCAGTCTTCAAATTGTTAGTGTTGTGCAACAGTTTTCTTCTTTGTGCTAGATTTGTGACTGTAATTTGAGTGAGATCTGATGGTTTGTAGATGAAACTCCTGTGACAATACCTTTTCTTAAAAACATTCAGTTGATGTGTTTAGATTAAAAGTGAATGTGTAATTTATCTTATCTATAAATTTATTTATTCTCCTTTGATCTGGTCAGTTTGGGGATTAACTTTCTGGTCTTCAGGAAAGAGATTTTTTCGTTAATAAACTATTAGCATTTCACAAATCACTCATAAGCTGAATCAGATATTGACTCAGCATTGAAAATGGAAATAATTCATGTAAGCTACTGTTGACGGAGAGAGGCCTGGAAAACTGTGTATCTGGAGATCAATTCATCATGAAGAATTAATCAGAGAAATCTAGCTCCTTGGCTTATTTCACATATAAAAGTTTCTGTTGAGTTTATTTCAAGCTGGTATCATGTCACTATAAAATGACAGTTTGCTCAACATTGCAAGACCATTTTCTTACGAATATCCTATTATACACGTGAATATATTTTATTTTGCAGTACATGGCAAACTATAAAAAGGGCCTAATTTTATAATTAACACATTTTATGCTCAAGTAAGGAAGTAGAATGCTTATATTTAACTGAAATTTACTTTGTGAGTTACAAGTAACTTCTTAAAATTCAGTATTCGATGGCAAATTATACTTTAATATGATTACAGAATACAAGAAATCTACTATCCTATTAATATCTCTTGCATGCTATGGAGTAATTTTTCTTTCTACCATTTTATATTCCTTTTGGAGATGGAATGCTCTCGAACTATTTGTGTTTGACACTTCAGTAACGTAAGAAGCCTTGGGAGACTTCCAAGTCTGAGTCCAGGAGGGAGTTCACAGACTACCAATGGGTAAAAAGCAAAAGTTAGCAAGAACATTGTAAACTCATGTTACTACATCTGAGAAAAATGTTAGGAATTAAGGAAACATTCAAAATCTTCACTTGGCAATTACAGTAATGTTTTTAGTAACTTCTTTTATATTTAAGAATAATTGTAAGTAGCTGGTAAAATTTTAATTACAATGCAATCTGTTAACAGCAATCACAAAAGGAACTGATAGTCTGCCATAAATAACAGCTAGACTATCGCAGAATAGCTTTAAAAAACCCCAGAATGAAACATGCAAAGATGTTCATGCTACTTTAATGTTAAAAAGTTAAATTTAAATTTTAAATCCTCTCATTTAAGGCTTGTTGTTGTTGTTTTTCCCCTACTTTGTCCTTTGCGTACTGCAGTGGCCTGTTTCAGGTCTTCAGATATGTTTCCACTTCCTGGCTGTCTTCCAGGTTGATCTTTAAATGTCTTAGGGTATGGCTACACTTGCAGCTGTACAGCGCTGCCATGGGAGCGCTCCCACGGCAGCGCTTTGAAGTATGAGTGTGGTCGCAGCGCCAGCGCTGAGAGAGAGCTCTCCCAGTGCTGCAGGTACTCCACCTCCCTGTGGGGATTAGTTTACAGTGCTGGGAGCATGGCTTCCAGGTCTGGGGCAGTGTTTACACCGGCACGTTACAGCACCGTAACTTGCTGCGCTCAGGGGTGTGTTTTTTCACACCCTTGAGCAAGAAAGTTGCAGCGCTGTAAAGCTCCAGTGTAGCCAAGGCCTTATTGAGTGGAGCATGTCAGCGTATGACTATTAATGCATAGCCCCCTAACACAATGTGCGTTAACATGTTGGTGGCAACTCAGACAGATTTCTGGTGGCTAGCGTGAGTGACCATTGGAGCAGGTTTAATTTTACATCTTGAACAATATCTGCAGCCTTCACCAAGTGGCTGACTGTGGATGGTTTGGAAATAGTTAGTATTGATCTAGTTGGGCAAATTAAGTTTATCAAGTAAGTCCTAGAATAAAGATAGGTCCATTAGCTTTTAAGAGTGGACATTGACTTGAGTGCGACTCTTGAAACAATCTACTTCAGGAACTCTATCTTCAAGGTATTTCAAAATGTGGAAAGATGTCAGCTATCAACCTTTCTAAGGTGACTATGCTGAAAAACATTTGGTGGCTGTATGTACATCTAATGCAAGAAGTGTATTTGGATAGTTGAATTTAAAAAGTCATTAATTTATAAACATGGTCTAGAAAATTTTGCTCTTTTCGTGGATGAGTCTGTGCAGTTCTCCAGTTGTCTGATGTGGAGTTGCTGAGCATTGCTGTGTAACCACTAATATTTTTCTTTGTACAATGGCATCTGTTCACCAGTTTATCAAATACTATTAATAAATAGTGATTAGGGCTTAAAAGTTGTACTTCTATAAATATCTGGCATAGTTAAAGTGGTACAACCCCCCTATTTTGGACATTAGTACTGGTGTTAATTACAATACTTACACCAGTATTGTTTGTTCCTGTACAGGAAGAGGAAAAAGATATACAGCCCAATGGGATCGCATCCATACTAGAACTTTTACCAGTGTAACTACTTTGGTGATGTGTGTTTTTTTTTAAATTATACCTCTAATCAAAATTGTTGTGCTGGTACAACTTTTAAGAGTAGACCAGGCCTTAGATGTAATCAAGGTCAAGTTCACAAGAACCACCCCTAAACCATATCTAAACCAATGGGACATAGATCAAAGCTGCTTTGACGTCACACCTAACCTGATGTTTATATTACAGGTTCCTATTCAGTTCTGTTGTGGGGCAGTTCCTGTAAACTTGATGTCTGTCAAGTTTGTTTGATTCCAAGTTAAGAAAATTTTATAGCAGTTATCTTTCTCTTTAATGGTAAGTCCACTGACATCAGCATTTTTATATTGCTGTCGCTTCAAGAGAATATTCTCATATTTTTAACCCTGACTACTGCAACTATTAGTGACTGAGATGTAACAGTTAGCAACCATAATGGCAATCTGGGATAGAAAGCCAAATAGCTGTCTAGCCATTTTTTGGAACTGGCTTATCAAATCGTGTTAATTTTGAATTTTACTAGTGGTTTTGTTTAAGAGGCACCGATAGAGATTCCTTTTTGGTTTGTCTTTTGTGACTTCAACCACATTGAGTGCAAGCTAGTATTTTTGTTGGATGTTGTTCACTCACTGCAGCAAAAAATAAAGTTTCAGTAGTAGATCTTTCTTGAAGGTCAGGAGCATGTGGACATTCAGCTGGAGTCATTCCTATAGTATTCAAGCTTCCCAGGTAGCTATGTTGTCTGAAAACACAGATCCATTGGTGTTGACCCTAAAATGTCTTCTGAGGGGTTTAACTTGGCTTCCATAGTTCACATTGAACAGAGTTTTCAGATTGTTGGGACGTATCTACGCTACAAACTTAAGTCAACCTATGTTAGGTCGACTACAGCTTACTGCAATGGGTCATGTCCACACTGCCCTTCTTCTGTCGATGGTGCACGTCCTCACCCGGAGCTCTTCCTCCGGCTTAAGAGGGGCAGTTTGGGGGGCTGAGAGCCCAGGGAGCCTTGTTGCAGCTGGGCTTGGAGCGGGGGGCCCCTCATCTGCCCCAGGGTAAAGCCCTGTGAGTGTCTTTCTTGTCAGTATCACAGCCCCAGCATAGAGCTGTGAAATTGACAAGAACAGCCAATAGTAGATGTAAATAACCGGCAGTATCTACATGGGCACAGTGTTGCCCTCACTACACTGACATAAGCCCTATGCCTCTTGTGAAGATGGAGTTATGTCTGTGTAGTAGGGCACTTACATCAGCAAGTGCAAGGCATGTAGTACGTACACTGTTGTAATTAGGTTGATGTAAGCTGCCTTACGTTGACCTAACTCTGTAGAATAGACCACGTCTTGGTTTTGGGCAGTCCCAGGGCAAAAATACCAGGATACTTGAAAACTTTTGCAATTACATGGGGATTAATCAGTTTTGTTGTATGAAAGAAGTTGTTTTGAAAGCCACGAGTATAGTTACTTTCCAAATCTTATTTTCAGTGCAGAAACTTGCCATCTGCTATAGCACATACTGTGCTATGTCGTACGGTCTATTCTTCCGTCAACCTAGCTACTGCCTCTTGGGGAGGTGGATTAACTACAGCAACAGGAGGATCCCTCTTGTTGCTGTAGTGAGTATGTGCACTGAAGCACTACAGCAGGCATGGCTGCAGTGGCTTAAGTGTAGACATATTCTAAGTAACTGAGCAAAGCAAAGCTTACCTAGAATGAAGAAAATTGCTGTTGAGTGTTAGGTTGAATAACCAGCAGTGTCTGCTATAAAATTAGCATCTGTGTGTGAATCTTCTGTAGATCTAAAAGCTGAAATATGAGATTGTAGCCTAGCTGCTGCTGCTGTTGTTACAATTATTTATTAGAACTGTCGATTAATTGCAGTTAACTCACACAATTAACTAAAAAATGAATTGCAATTAAAAAAATTAATCGCTATTAATCACATTTTTAATTGCACTGTTAAACAATAGAATACCAATGGAAATTTATTAAATATTTGTGGAGGATTTTCTACATTTTCAAATATGTATTATGTTATAATTGAAATCAATAAAGTGTACATTGCTCACTTTATATTATTTTTTATTACAAATATTTGCATTGTAAAAATGATAAACAAAAGAAACAGTATTTTTCAATTCACCTCATAAAGTACTGTGGTGCAATCTCTTTATCGTGAAAGCATAACTTACAAATATGGATTTTTTTTGTTACAGAACTGCACTCAGAAACAAAACAATGCAAAATTTTAGAGACGACAAGTCCACTCAGTCCTACTTCTCGTTCAGCCAATCGCTCGGACAAACAAGTTTGTTTACATTTCTTGGAGATAATGCTGCCCGCTTCTTGTTCACAGTGCCACCAGAAAGTGAAAACAGGCATTCGCATGGCAGTTTTGTAGCCGGCATTGTAAGGTATTTACATGCCAGATATGCTAAACATTTGTATACCATTCCAGCGGACATGTTTCCATGCTGATGACGCTCGTTTTATAAAAAAAAAAAAAAAAGCGTTAGTAAAATTTTTGACTGAACTCTTTGGAGAAGAATTGTATGTCTTCGGCTCAATTTTACCCATATTCTGCCATATATTACATGTTATAGCAGTCTTGGGATGATGACTCAGGACATCTTATTCATTTTAAGAACACTTTCGCTGCAGATTTGACAAAACACAAAGAAGGTACCAATGTGAGATTTCTAAAGATAGATACAGCACTTGACCCAAGGTTTAAGAATATGAAGTGCTGTCCAAAATCTGAGAGGGATGGGATGGGGAGCATGCTTTCAGAAGTCTTAAAAGAGCAACACTCCAATGTGAAAACTACAGAACCTGAACCATCAAATAAGAAAATCAACCTTCTGCTGGTGGCATCTGACTCAGATGTTGAGAATGAACATGCTTGGGTTCTGCACTGCTTTGTATTGTTATCAAGCAGAACCTGTCATCAGCATGGATGCGTGTCCTCTGGAATGGTAGTTGAAGCATGAAGGGACATATGCCTCTTTAGTGTATCTGGACATAAATATTTTGTGACACAGGCTACAACAGTGCCATAAGAGCGCCTGTTCTCACCTTCAGGTGACGTGAACAAGAAGCGGGCAGCATTATCTCCTGCAAATGTAAACTAACTGAGCGATTGGCTGAACAAGAAGTGGGACTGCATGGACTTACAGGCTCTACAGTTTTACATTTTTATTTTTGAATGCAATTTTTTTGTACATAAATCTACATTTGTAAGTTCAACTTTCATGATAAAGAGATTGCATTTCTTTTGTTTTTTACAGTGCAAATGTGTGTAATCAAAAATAAATATAAAGTGAGCACTGTACACTTTGTATTCTGTTATAATTGAAATCAATTATATTTGAAAAATGTAGAAAACATCCAAAAATATTTAAATAAATGGTATTCTGTTATTTAACATCACAATTAATCAATTAATTTTTTATATTGTGGGATTAATCACGATTATTTTTGTATTTATTATTTTTTATGAAGTGTAAAAGGTGTATATAGAATAACATCCCTTCCTTCTTAAGTATACTAATATTTTAAAATCAATCATGAAGGTAAATGTATGAAATGTATTTTTGAGCACCGTTGGCAAGGTTACAAATTGGAACTTTGAATCTATTCCTTGTTGGTTTTAAAGAGCTTCAGTTAAGACTGGCAGAGTGACCCAAGTGACCTTATAGCTATGAACTGGGCTTAATCCAAAATCTCCGTCGGAGTTGTGCAAATGCTGCAACCAAGGTTCTTACCCTTGCTACACATTAGCACGCTTTCTAGGTACTTTAATCAAAAACTGAAGTAAAAATCAAAGGAGCACCCCATGAGTTCAGGCCAGCTTTATTGACCTTATTAGGACTTGCATTCCCAATTGAATCTGGGTGTTTAGTCTTCTGGATGCTAGTCATTTGATTCCTGGCCATCAATTTTCAGGGTTTTAATTTTTTTTGGTTTGTTTTTATTGTGCTCAGCAAGCTTGGAATTACCTACTTTTTCAGTTTGAGACACTGATAGCTCTTGCCAGCTCCTAAACCAGTATTAAACGTAAGCTGTTTGTTTAGTCACTTGTAAAGCATCTTGAGATGCATAATAGCAAAGGTGCTACTTGGAGTCTCTTTAGCTGCCTTTTTTAACTTATAATGGAGCAGCCAGTTCTTCAAGTGCACTCTTTTGGGTCTATTGTTCTTGAACATTAGTGAAATTCATAGCTGATCAGAACTAATGATCAACAGTTTCTAAAGTTTTCATTGATCATTTATCATGGATGGACAGAATGACACATCAGTGTCATGGTGTAACCAGTGTCAAATAGAGGTAATTGCATGTATTTAATAAAACATTAAGAATTGGTTCCTTCTGAGCCTTTTTAAATGCCACAAGTCAAAATAGGCAACATCTAAAGGGTTTGACAACATTGCACTCTTTCAAAAGGGACATAGTTTGAATAGAATTGTGTGCCATTTTCACAAATTTAGTGATTCTGGTAAAGCTAGATAAACTTTTCTAAATTTGTCAGGTTCTTTACTGTGAGATCTTGTTTACATAAATGTTTAAGAACCTTTTGAAATCATAAAGTTGTTTAAAACATTAGGGGTATTAGTTGCAAACAACTTAAGTAGAGCTGACAAGCTGTGATAACTTGAATGAGGAAAATTTTAAAATGGTATTTTGAAGTTATCTTTGAAGCATGCAGCAAAAGCTTTCCTAAAGGAAGCTTGTAGAAACTGTTTTAATGCATGGAAATTGCCTCTCTAAGTGAAACTTGTTTGTGGCATAATCCCGCAACTGTTAGAAGTCCTATTATCGAAAGGTTTAATAATAATAATAATAACTTTGAGATGGAAATCTGCCCACATGCCCATTGTTACTGTGGATGGAAAAACTGACCCTCCCAATATCAAATCCATGGATTACTATGCCATTTGGAGCCTATTTATTAAAGAACCTATTTTGCGTGTATAAAACAGAAGCTAGCCAGAAAATCGTCTGCACCAGAATAACAAAATACGAGTCAAAGAACGTGGTTAATTTGAAAATCGCATGTTAATCTGTTAACATAGGAATTGCCGTACTCTTAACAGACTTGTGGTCCATCTAGTCTAGTAACCTGTCTCTGACGTTGGCCAGACCAGATGCTTCAAAGGAAGGTAGCTGTGGGATAATCTGTGCGTCATGAAAGTCTCATTTGACTCCCTAATCATATGGTTTTAATTCTGAAGCCTGCACTTTGTACCTACTCCTTTTGCAAGTAGCATTTCAGATTACTATCGCTGAAAGGTTAGACCTTAAGTCTTGATTTTCCAGACTGAAGTACAAATATACCAATGCCGCCATTGTTTCATATTTAAAAACAATTGTGCATCTTCTAAATCACAAATACTTTTTACACAAATTGAGCCTTCTGTCCCTTCAGGTTGCAATAAAAATTGTTCTAGCTCTGTTAGCAAGCATTCACTCAATAAAGAGTACTATCCATTTGAATCTACAAAGAGCACTTAATGAGGTGAAGCGCTGTTTTCATGCAGGCTGAAGTCTTTGTTACCAAGAGACTAGATGGCATGAAACAGAGTGATTGTCAGCTGAGAGTCAGTTAATTTAGTTATTTATAGGGCTGTCAAGCGATTAAAAAAATTAGTTGCCATTAACCACGGAATTAAAATAAACGTATTCTATTTAAATATTTTTGGATGTTTTCTACGTTTTGAAATATATTGATTTCAGTTACAAAACAGAATACAAAGTGTACAGTGTTCACAAGTCCTGTAAGATCAGGGCCAAGAAACCCAAATCTGGTTCTGGTTCTGAGACTGGTAGCCTTGTAATTTGCACGCTATTTATCACAAATATTTACTTCAGTTTAAATTATGGTCACCTGAGAAAGAGAAGTTTAGTGCTGAGGAGGAACATTACCATGAACTGTAGAGATGGCACTTGTGAGAAGTACTGCATCAGAAGCACTAGAGCTCCACCCAGGAGTTTTATAAAGAAATTAAATTCTGCCAAATCACTAACAGATTAAATATCAGCAATAATAAGTTGACTGTTAGTAATGCATTTTGACATTTTAGACAGAGACTGAAAGGAACAAGTACAAGAGAATTTCACATCTTTTCACTCCTTACACAGATTTATGGCATGAAACTATGCCATGATGAGGCGAGTGTGGTAACAATGGGAATCTGCTGCAGGATTTCCAGTCCTTTGAACTGTCGCACTTAATTTAGTAGTGTAAACATATCCTAAGTCAACTTAACTTGATGTACAGCCACCGCAGTAATTTAAAGCGGTGTTTCGTGACCCTACTATGCTCCTTCTGTGCATCTTCACCAAGAGTGCTTCCACCATCTTAAACCTCACCCCAAGCCTGACAGTTGGAGGCCCCCTCACCCTGAGGCTGACAGCCAACAGGTGACGTAAGTAATGCGGTGTCTATCCTAAAAACATCAACCTAAGTGCTACCTCTCTTGTGGAGGTGGAGTTTAGTTGATGCAGTGGGCGATTTACATCTGTGGGAGCTACATTTTAGTGTAGACGCTTACACAGGTCTACGTAAAGCAGCTTACATTGACCTAACTCTGTAGTATAGACCTGGCCTTACACAAATTAGTAAAGTTAAACCTGTGTATAAGTGTTCGCAGGATTGAGATCAAAGTAGGTAAGAGCATAATACCTAGGATTGAAAGTTCACTTGCTGTAGGAAGCTTTCCACCAGTGAATAGGGTCATAAACTTCCATTTTTCCCTAGTATAAGATTTAATTAAAAAAAAACCCAACTCTTTTGCTCACACTTAGCTTACTGATGAAACCGGGCATTTTGCTATTTTTAACACTAGAAGAACAAATTGTTTAAGCAATATGGGTTTTAATATTTATACGTGAATGCATAAGAAATGAAATTCATTGTGAGGTTTAGGAGAACATGGATTCATGTAGCATTTCCAAGAAGCACACTTGCATTGGGGAACAAATTAGTGTGGTTTTCCTATGGTTGACTATCTAGTTGTACTCTGTCTAGGAACTGGCATGGAATTCTCTCTGTAGTTTTTGGGGGAGATGGGGCGGTTGGTGGGCATAGTAGTTGTTAAACCAATAAGCCCACTTTTCCAAAGTGGCTGATTTGCTTTAACTATATCTGATCTGAGGATGTTTTGAAAATGTTGCTCATAGAAGCTTACCTGATTTGCAAGTGTTTTGGCGATGAAAAGCACTAAATCATTCTCGTTGGGGGTGTTAAAGTGTGGGAAAGTCAGACATAGGGAAACTTTGGCAATAGTTGGCGAAAATGCAGGTGATATCTAACTTATGAATAGTAATAGCAGGCTAATGTTCTGTAATTTAACATTGTTTCAGTATTCAAGTTTCCATATATACTCGTTCATAAGCTGAATTTTTTTAGTAAAAAAGGGAAGCAGCAGAAAAGGGGGTTGGCTTATGAACGGGTATAGAGAGGGAGAGGTGGGACACTGCCCCTCCCCACAACTGGGGGAGCAAGGAGAGGCAGCACAGCCAGAAGGGACGAGGTGGGGCCAAAGTCTCTCTGCTTCTTCACGCTGCTCTCCCCCCCAACCTCCTAAGCAGCTGCAGCTCCGGGGCTGGCAGGCTGCAGCCGTGCCGCTCGGCCTCACCCGTCGGAGCATGCTGTAGCCATGGCACCTGGCTCGACCAACTGGAACAGGCTGCGGCTGCACCTCCCGGTCTGGCCTGCCGGAGCAGGCTGCAGCCGCGCTGCCCAGCCTGTTGGAGCAGCTCCAGCGAAGCCAGAGACATCCTCTCCAGATAAGGTGGGAAGGAATGGGATGGGGGAGAGTGTGGAGGTCCCGGGCTAGGGGTGGAGGATGGCCCCGGGGTTACTCCCCTTTCCCCCCAAAAATTTCCCCACCAGTTGCTGTCCCAGCCCATCAAGGTAAGCAGCTGGCGCACCGGTACACTTTTTGTTTACTTAGGTTTACCTCCGTGCCTGCGGATGCTCAAGGTAAACAAACCATCTCGGCCCACCAGCGGCTTATCCTCATGGCCGAGGAGCCAAAGTTTGCTGACCCCTGAATTATAGGGTCGGCTTATGAATGGATCATAAAATTTTCCATTTTTACTTATCCATCTTGGGGCGGCGGGTTGACTTATAAACGAACTGGCTTATGATCAAGTATATATGGCACTTTGCTTATCTCCTCTTTCAGTTGTCACTTTTAAAAATTATCCTTATTTTGCGCTGGCCACTAATATTTCTTGAAGTGTTCAGCCTTAGAGAGAAGGAACCATTTGTTCCTAGTACAAATATACAATTGATTTAAAAATTCCTTCTTACTGTATTTTCTATTATCTACTGTTACTCTTATAACTTTATCATTTATAAAATTGAAGCCTGCTCAGCTGAGATGCTACATCAGAATCACATTCTGTATAATATTGTGGAGAGAGCGTCTGCTAACCGTTTCCTCAATAAATCCTGACTTACCATTATAGCTTATATGCATTGGCAAGATTTTCAAACTGATAACTTCTAGAGAAATAAATGACTCATTGTAATGTCTTGCACTTTTTTTGGCTATACTGGTACTGAATGTACAAAATCCCAATTTTAGCATGGATGTATGGGATAGTGGTGTATCCAGTGCACCCACACTGTGACAAAGTATTTTGTTTTTTAAAGCGAAGTTTGAGCTACATATAGGAAATGCACTAGTTACCCCAGAACATCCTCCTATGGTGCTAAAGTGAAATTTGGGTGAGAAAGAAGCAGATCTCAAATCTGGGATTATTGGCGTTTATTATTTTACAGATGGGGTCGAGGATTTGGTCTGCTGGGTTCCATCTTTGGAAAGGACAGTGCAATAAATCAGCCAAACAGTGTCTTTGGACTTGTATTTTATATTCTACAAATGTTACTTGGTAAGTATTTAACTCTATTTATGGTCTAAAGTATATAACAGCATATATGTTAATAAAACAGGACATTGATATAAACATTGCTAAGCCTGGATGAAACCATGATAAACTGCACTGGTGCAAGTCACAATTTACACCAGTCTAGCTGTCCAGCCACAGTGGTAGCTCTAAAACTCCTCTAATTACTTCAAGAGTTACTTAGTTCGGTTTTAGTCTTCTATATCATTAATATGAGCACTGGCACAAAGACCGCATGTGGGAAGCAGACAAACAAGTGATATAAGATGTGTGACTAGTAACACAGGCAAACCCATCTCTGCCTGCCCCCTGTAAGCTGATATAAAACCAATGAAAATGTTCATAGATCTAACCTGATCAGTGTAACTTTTCCATAATTCAGGAACATGAAAGATGATGAAAATACCACTCACTGCTGATCAAAATTCAGAACCTGGAAACTCTGCTCCAAATTGTGATTTGCTACCAGCGTGGACTCATGATATTTTAAGCAGAGTTGTATGAATACAAACTCACTGAATAGAAATAGTTAAAATGTTAGTTCTTACTCAGGTTTTCTTTGCTTCAACTATGGAAAGAAGGCATTAAAGTAGCAATAATAACTTTGTCTTTTGTTGCAGGTATGACAGCAAGTGCAGTAGCAGCTCTAATCCTCATGACATCCTCCATAGTGTCAGTAGTAGGGTCATTGTACCTGGCATACATTCTGTACTTTGTGCTGAAGGAATTTTGCATTATATCCGTCATCACATATTTGCTGAACTTCATTCTCTTTATCATCAACTACAAACGACTAGTTTACTTGAATGAGGCCTGGAAACGGCAACTCCAACCCAAACAGGAATAACCCATGTTTGAACTTTTGACCGATAGTCTGAAGACCTGACTTCCATTTAAGTTTATTTTGCAGTAATTTTTTATTTTTCATATCAGACACTTTTCCCAAGAATCATCCAAGAATCATAACTGATATTTTTAATAACTGTAAATTGGAAGGGGCCCTAGATAATTTCTGTGCTAATCTTCAATTTAAATATGGCTACAAAAGAGAAAGCTCTAATACAATCAAAGACAAGCTTTAACTTTACTTTGAAGAAATTTCTTAGCCACACAAAATCTAGACTCGTCGCAACTTGTAAAGTGGGTAACGCTAGAAAATATCCTGTGTATAAATTCAGCTTCAGATATGAGGAGGTGTGATCATGACATTTAAATATCCTAGAATAGAGGTACCATATTTAATGTTGCCATGTTTACGGTATGTGTATTACATTTTTAGCCGGTGGACTTAAACATGTAGATTTGACTAAAACATGATATTGTAAATAACTAGAAATATTGGATCCATTTCTGCAAAACTCACTGTACAGTCAATTTTGTTAGTGTAGCAACTTTAAGAATGTTCAGCTTATAGTTGATTGATTGAAATAATGGAAGGAATGAGCCCATATAGTGTCTTGTGAGAAGCACGAGTAGTAGTGAGCGCAGCAACACAAGTGATGGTTACCTTTGCTCCATCTTTTTTCTCTATTAATGAAAATGGAATTAAAGCTAAAACTTCAGGTATATCCAGTAATGAAATTGTGATTTAATATCTGTACAATATGAAGACTGTTTAATATGGCCTGCAAAAAGCCACCATTGGGAAATTAATACGTGGGCACGGGAGAGGGGGGTATTCTGAAACGGGAGAAATCTCTTGTATAAGATATTTGAGTAGCACTTCTTAATTTTCACGCAGATCTGTTTTTCATTTTAAACTGGTGTCCAGACAGCCCAACACAGTTTTACCAACAACAGTCTGACATTACACTGAAGGCTGCAAAATAGAATTGTTAGTTACAGTGGGTACCAGAGACTTACTGGGCTAGCTGAGTAATGCACTGACTAAACTGAAATTTCACTGATCTTTTTCAGGATCTTTGATTTGTGTTATATTTAGAAATGAACTTTAGAACTGACACATATTGGCCTTTCAAGGGGCCTTACCTGTTTGAGTGGGATAAGTAGGTAAATGTGCTCTTGAAAATGAAACCCAGTAGTGCTATCATTGCTCTTTCTAATAACTATTTTTAAAAAGTAAACAAAATCATAAACAGTGTTTCGGCACTCAATATCCTGAAGTAGAATGTTGAAAGTGCCTTCTGTCTTAAATTCTTAAACCAAATATTTTGTGTGTTGAACCTGGCAGGCAGAAGTGTCCTTGCTATTTAACAAATAAACTTGCAGTATGTAGAAAAGTATTCTCTGGTCCATTTCAGTCCTTAGAATGAGAAGTGGTAGCAATATTATTGGTTCCTTAAGACAATGTGTTAAACAGACATGTAGGGCTGATAATCTGATACTTCATTTACCCTCAAACAAGCTAAATACTGTGTTCTCTGAAACTCGGTGAATCCAAAATACATTGCGTCAGCAATTTCCAGTAGCTGGTGCCATGCTTTTTCTGCCCTCATGCCAGCTAGATTGAACTAGATCTTTTAAAGAATACATCTTCAGATTTAGAAGCAACTACTAAAGGTGAGTCTGCTTAAGGGACACTATTCTTATGTGTTGTACTGTAAAATGAATTAAACACTAAAGTGTTGAAACTGAACTTAACTATGGAAGTATCATGTATAGTAGTGATGCTAGATATTTAGGATGACTTCACAACAGTATTTAAATTTACTGTTGAGGTAAATTTCTGGTTCTTACCCTGGATGTATGTGCAGACTGATTTATGGATGGAGTTCTGTGGTATGAGTAACATCTGTTACATGTTACACTAAACAACTTGTCTCTTGTCTAACAACTGTAGACAATGTATTTATTAAATACATTTTGTATTGACTGGAGTAGAGCTAAAGCTTGTCTTGATGTTTAGTTCTCTCTCAAATGCCTTGAACTTTGACATGAGCAACTTTAAACTGGGTACCTCAAAGCTTTACCCTCTCCTGGCTCAAGGTTTGGGGACATACCACTGTTGAATCTGTTGTATGGATTTATTTTGATACATTCATGTGATCTGCTACACTAAGGCATCTCTTCAATGAAAGAAAAGGTGAACATGTACTGCTTGAAATGATTAGTCACAATGCTAATATCTGAGAATAAGCAGCAGTGGAGACAAGTATAATAAGTATTATTTGGTCTAATTAATGACTTAATGCATAAAAACCCTCAAACCAAAAACCATCCACTGAAAATATAGGTGTTGACGATCTTCACTGTGTCTCTGTGCTTAACTGTGTGGGCATAGTCTGTAACCTCAAATTTTGTTCAGCTGAATCATCCAGGGCCAGATTTGCAGCCCCTTTTTGAGTGCCTGCAGCCCCTTTTTGAGTATATATCAGGCTTGGCCTCCATAAGAGTTTGCCATGATGCTGCATGCATACTCTTGCAAATTTGACCCTTAATTTTAAATCTTTTTCTTGTGTGCTTTTCTAGTGTTTACTTTATAATTCATCCTACCATGGAAATAACACTTGCTGGAAATAACCCCTTCCTCTTCTTGTGTTTCTCTTTTGTGTCAGAGAAAATGCAATTTGTGTGAATAAAGAGCAAAACAATTAGATTCTTGGTAGAAACAGCCCATTCTTGACCTCTCTTTACTGCTGCCAATGAGAGGCCGCATTTTTCTTCCAGTAAAACAGCTCAGTCATAATTAGTAATGTGCCAGATATCAGGCTAGTACTTACTCCTTCCCCTTCCCAACCAGAGTAAATGTCCTGCCAAATGTACTGAGATCTGTTACCTTTAATTTGAAAAAGCTCAAATTAACTTCTGGTAAACTTTCATGGAAAGATTGGAGTACAAGAATAAGGGAAAATGCTAGCAAACAATATGCAGACTTAAAAAACAAACACAAAACCGTCTCCACCCAACTGTGACTTCAGCACTCATAAAATTTTGTGTTTTCTTCAAAACACAAAAACTCTTCAAACTTTGGAGTTCCATCCTTTCAGGTTTTGGAGGGTGATAAGAGGACAGGGACAGGAATCAAATCCCAAGACTTGCTTAGAAAGCAAACATTCCTGAAAAGGCTTCTTACTATAAGATATTTGCCACAAGAAGGCCAATGAAACATTTCTCACCACTTTAAGTATCAGAGGTGAGAACAAATCTCTCCATTTAGAGGAGAGAAATTTCTGTATGCTGTAGTACTCGTCTTCTACTGTACTAAGTCTCTAATAGGTCTTGATTGGTCAAAACGGTTAGGTGCTTCAGGAGGCAAGTGTGGCTCCTAATTTGTTTGAACTAAACTTAAATAAACAATCTGATAAAACTTGACTTTGGTTCAGACAACATTGTTTAAACATGATCTAGACAAAGCTAGTCCAAAAAAAGTGAAGTATTCTGTTACCGTAAAACTATTGAGCATGGCCTAAATATTAGGTGTGTATTCTGTATAGTATGTTCCATCTAATATTTATTACTAGTGCTTGAAACTCCAGAGTAAACATCCATTTAAAGTGGAGTCATTGGGCAGATGTTCCTTTTATCAGTCTAGGTTGAGATACTCTATATCAGAGCTTTAGAATACAATTTTGCTAACAGGTAAAGAAAACCAATGTAAATATAAGAATGTTTATTTGTTGCACAACTTTTTTTGGTATAAAAAATAAATGTAGAAATGACTGTGGACGTCTTGCTGCAATCATTCTTACACTGCAGTAGTGCAGTTCAAACAAAGAGCTTGAATGAACCCAATCAGAGGCCTTTTTGGACTCAGTCTGAGCCTTAGAAACTGTTTTTAAAGCCAGTACTGTAATCTTCTTTGTAGAAATGTTCTCAGTTGTGATTTCTTTTTTTCAAAAGACGATGTATGTTAGCAGTAGAAGGCTGAAGCATTGAGTCCTCAGAGATACTAGTGCAGAAAATTCCTGTAGCTTCATGTATTGCTGAATGTTGTGTGCACATGGGAACATAAAGGTTGAGCACCATTGACTTGAGGATTTACTGTTTACAGTTCTTCAAGCAACATGCAGACATGTTCCTTTAATCACTTCCTGCTTTTGTTAGGCCTGAAGATCTGCTTTAACTCCACTCTGACAATGTCTCAGTATTCGAAATCTGCAGTATGTGTTCCTGTTTTTTGTTTAAATTTGCAACAAGCTGTGGAGAACTTAAGCAGGAAATGACTCTCCTTGGTATGTGTGCTTACCATGCAAATAGATGTTGAATCCTTACCATCTGTCTTGTTGGAGTGAACAAAAGTGTAGCCTTTTCTACTGAAATTGCAAGTCCTGTGCATATTGTAGGGATCTGAGTCCTAGTTTGTAATGCATTAACCATGTCAAATCTGTCTCTGTATCTTGATGTGGCAGCTATTGGTATGTCATTCTGTCAGTTTTGAAATGGGGAAGAAAATTAAAGCTTAGACATTAAGAAGTTTTTATAATTGCTTTCAAACACTGGTAATTGGATTAATATGGTATTCAGTAAGGTACTGGATAACATTTGAGTGACTGCTTTTTAACATGGATACACTTTTTTTTATATTCTGAGTTTTAGTTAATTAGGAAATCTGTAAAATTTAAGTATGCAATGTAAACATGACATACTCATAGTCTGGGTTTTCTTTTGCAAACTAAAAGAAAATTGTTCTGAGTTCTGTAGTGAGTGTACCTCTCCTTTTTTACTGCTGTATGTGGCAGTTAGAATTGCCTTTGGCTTCTCATGTGTTGCTTCAAGAGTAAAGAACACTATGCTGCCATCCAATAAATAGTGGCAGCTATTTTCTTTATATATGGGCAGAAATTTAAGTCAGTTAGGTCAGGCCAGGAGAAGGAGACATTGCATAAAGGTGAACTATAAGTGATAGTATGCTGGATCATTCTGGTCAGGTGATGGTGTGCAGAAATGAGGACACCCACGCAGTTTAATGCACATCAGTTACTGTCCAAAATCTAGTAAGCAACCACTGTTCAGCAACATGAATCTGGCAAAGGTGATGCTGCTGTAGGGCTAAACGTAGTCTTTGTGTAAGAAGTTTTTATAACTACCTCCACTATACTAGCTACACTGAGACTATATTGCAGCCAATAAGGTAAGGCCAGTACCCTGAATTTGTTATAAGATAGATGAATCTGCGTATTTAACTTCAACAAATCTATGTACCCCAAAAACATTGAGGGTGCTGCAGTATCTATATTTCAACCCAGTGTTAAGTGAGTGCTCAGGTCAGACTTGGACAAAGTTAATCTGTCTATTGAGAATAGTACTATGGTTTGGCCTCCGAATGTGAATTAAGCTCCTCCAAGCTGAAAGTCAGGGCTGCATCTCATCCTTGTAGTCCTAGTAGAGAAGTTCATACTTAAAAGAACTGGAGCTGCTATACCTAAGTATATCTATTTATGACTGACTGGAGTGGCTACTGTGGTACACTGCAACGACCTACTGTTGTACAGATGTCATACTAACTCGAATTAGCTGTGTACACTTAGAGTAGAGCAATCCTAATCAATTAGAGTACACAGTTTGAGATGATAGAGGGGAAATGGTGATTCCTACAGAACATAGTTAACCAGAAACCCATTTTCAGGGATAGGGTATGAAAACACTACAGTGTTAGAAATTGGGAGAGCTAATGCATGTCTCCCAATCTACCTCTCTCAAATACTGTAGTTATTAAGAGTGTTAGGTATCCACTTTACCACCTGCAACCATGCAGCTTATTGATTACTAATTTTCTATGGATATATTTAAATTTGCCCGGTGTTGTGTATTAAATAGAACCTGTGGTATGGAAATACTTTTATTTTAGTACTATTTCAAACAGTTAAACTGCACTAATTCTGTAATATTAGTTTTCAGTAAAATATAAACATTAAGCAAAATATTATTTAACGAAAACATCGGAGCTTAATACCCACTCATAAATTGTAATATGTGAGTGTTGGACGGAGACAACTTGATTCATTTGCAAGCTTCCAGTATCTGTCTCTAAGAACAAATGCAGCTGCCTTTGGTTGTCGTTGACGGGTAAAGATCCCCTTCTTGTTCCCTAAAACACGACTGGTTGCTGTAGATGTAAAAAGTCATAAAATAAAGCAGTTTTTTTTACAGAAGAATCACAAAATAAAGCATCTATGTACAGAGTAAGACACCTCTTTCTTTCCCTGCAGTAATCAACGTGACATGACTAACTCCTCAGCCAAAGGGAAAGAATGTTAGTAGAAACTTTTCACAACCAACTTAATCAGAAGAAACTTAAGTCACCATCTTCCTACATATGGAAGATGATTATTGTTACACTGGCTTCATTACAACTGATTTAGCTTAAACCACTACACACTTATAGGTTTACAGCTATCAGATGGCTTTAGGTGTACCTGTGAATGGGCTGTATCGCTTTAATTAAATCAATTTTAATTAAGCTAGTGCTTAATAGTCTATGACCAGTCTCATCTTAAATAGCTGGGGGTTCTATTTCTGCTCTATGTCCACAGTTAACTCTCACTGAAGAACTTTACTTTGATACTCAATTAGATTTTCTTCCTTATTCACCCTTTGTATTACCCTGCATTCCTTTCCTTTACTGCTGTTCATGCCCTTTTCTCCAACTTACTAGTCATTTGTTCAGTTTTTAATCAAACCAGTCCAAACGACACATCCTCTCCATGTGGTCTCCAGTTCCTCTACACTGCATGATGTGTATGGAGCCCAAAGCTGCATTGATTTGTCATTGCAAACTTTGTCTAATATTCTTTCCACTATTCTTTTTGAATCAGTATTTTTTCCCCCACTGCTGCTACTTTTTTTATGCCCATGTCTGTCTGGTCTCTTTAGAGCCTTGTATTGCACATAATCTTTACTTAAGTCACTGAAGCTAGCACCTGTGGAACAGATTGCTACGATATTCCACTAAATACACTGCTCACGCTGCCTCTGCTGAGCATCTCTCAGGCCTGGGGTGGGGCGGGGGGGACTGATGTAAATTATATAACTTCAGCTCCGTGAATAACGGAGCTGAAGTCGATGTACTTGGATCTACTTACTGTGGTGTCTTCATTGTGGTTGACAGCTGACGCTCTCCCACTGACTCCGCCTATGCCTCTCACCCTGGTGGAGTACTGGAGTCGACGGGAGAGCACTTGGCGGTCGATTTATCGTGTCTAGATTAGACGTGATAAATCAACCCACCCACCATGCTCCCGCTGGATCGATGACTGCCCATCAATCCAGCGGCTAATGTAGACAAGCCCTCAGTCACAATTATCACTCCAACAGATTCTCTGTATTCTGGCTTAAGCTTTGTCCTGGGTACATACAAGACTGATCATTCACCAGTGGTGGAGACAATAGCATAAATGACCAACCACTTTTACCATCCTGGCATCTAGCCCTCCTGTGCATAGCCTCTGTGGCTACAACTGGAGAAGCTGCCTGCAGCGTGATTAATGCGGTTTCCCAGTGTCGGTGCAGCGGTAATGATGGGAGTTACGTGTGAAACACTTACAGCAACTTTGAGCAGAATTTAGAAAGTGAAAAAGGATAGTTGAGGCTGAGCATTTTGGAGGAAGAGGAGAGGGTAGAAAGAGTAGTGGTGGGTCCCTCTCCAGACGTCACTTGCTTTCTGTCGTAGTGCACTGTCTCCACAAACCGGTGATGCAGGTGCTCCTACAGCACTTCCTTTAGTGTGTGGGACACTTGGTAACACAACTCAACTACAGGAGAGAGACCCTTCAGCATAGGAAATGCTGCTTTGCAATTAGGTCCTAGCCAGATACTTGACTTGGTCATGGAAAAATGTCACTTTTTCCCCTGCCTTAATGCAAGAGTTAGTATGTTTGGAACACAACCCATTTCTAGAGAAACAGCAAAAATAGAATATTTCCATTTCTTATTAAGTCATTTTAATGAACTTTGCCCGAGTTTAAAGCATCAGAGCCAACTGGCCTAAATTCTAGCTACATTTCAATGAGTAGCTGTAATGGAAGAGTAGAGAGATTATCCCATACAACTTTGTGACAAGGTTGTGCTCTCAGTCCTAAATCAACTAACATCTAACAGTGCTAATACTGGAGAAATAAAGGGAACAAGCTGTGGGAGTTGGCTACAGAGGATGTTTCTGAAATTCTTTGTGAAAAGCATGAAGTCTTCTGCATGCCGCATAAGGGAGCTTTGAACACCACAGCTGCCAAAAGGACAGACTTGATTATTACAGTAAGCAGAAATGCTCGACTGTTTGCATTTTAAGAACACAGCAAACTGTGTAAAAGTCAGTGATCTCCTTCTACACCCACAGTCTGGCTAGAGTACAGCTTTAGCCGCAGTGTTTGTGTATGAGTTGGGGGAGAGAGAGTTCTGTTTTGTAGTGTAGCTCTGACTCCCCAGATGCCTCAAGACTTGAGCAGTTTGTTCACTGTACACTGAACAATGGTACTATTTTTATAACAAGATATGACTAGGCTGCCATTGATCAGCTTATGGTGCTCATGTCTTCACAATTCCCTGGAGAGAGCACTTTCTCCAGAGTTGGCAGAGAAAATCAAAGTAAAAGAAGCTTTTGGGATAGATGGTTGAGCCAGTAGCCTAATATTATAGCACAGGCTTCATTCTCCCCCCCAAAAAAAGCTGTTTATGTGGCGGAAAGTGACAAGGGAATTTTTAAATAAAGGTTTTGCTGCATTTAACAATCTTCAGGGCCAAATATATTAACTAGGTTTTCTAGAACACATGCTTGTACTTAAATCTTGTACCCTCAGTTCTTTAACATGAAAGCCATGATGTCAGGGGAGAAAATACTTATCTTTACATTGCAGCTTAAATATAGAATGGAATCTCAGCCTACCTTGATCTGTCATAAAATCAGCAAAGTTCCAGATGAGCTCCCCAATCACATACTCCTTTCTCTTTTTGTCAAATACTGAATGGTATTCCTTTAGCACAGCCTTTTGGTATTCCTCGCTGAACATAAGAGGTGGGTCCTGTAACCAAAGAAGGGAGAAAAGACTCAAAGATAGTACATAGCAGGTGTCAGCAAAGGCCTTCAGTTGACTTTTTTCACATGAAAAGGGTTGTACAATTATTCATTTGTTTCCTCCACCACTGAATTATAGTCATATCTATGGAATGTGGTGGCTATTTAGCAGAGGTTAGAAGTACTGAAGAAGCGTATCTAATTGAAACTGGCAGGGGGAGTTTAGATAGTGTTGAATTCTTCTACCTATGTTGGCAGCTCCTTTTTGATTTGTAGGGAGGAAACTAGAAACTTTTTTTTGATTGATCAGCTTCTGAATGTACTTCCTGGCCACAGCTTTTTAAGGGCTACATCTAAATGGTTTCTCTGAAGCTACACAATCCCATCGCCCCATAATGAACTGACTTTTCTCCCCAGCACTGTACCTTCCTGTCTGCTGAATATTCTCCACAACTGCCAAAGCATGGAGAGACTATTCCAAGATGTATCTTCTGGTGGTTTGACCACAAGAGTGTAAATTAGTGAGTTAACTGTAACCTAACTGGCAACGATTCAGCTTAAAAGGAAAACTGCAACATTGCATAAGAGCCAGTTAATGATTTACACTTTGTAAACCAGTCTCTTAAGCAGTATTTTAAATAAGGAAAAAAAGGAGGACCAACTACCACAATCAGAATGCTAAAAGTTTGACAGGTTTTCAAAGGGACAAAAAAAAAATTATCGGACACCAGTGACTCAGATTATGGAAGTGAATTAGTAGCTTGCAGCATACGCCAGTGCTTTTACTTAAAGAACTCATCTCTTCAGGTGTCATCTTAGCCCCAGTGAAATCAAGGGCAAAACTCACTAACTTCAATGGGGCCCAGTATTTCAACAGTAGAGTCCAGTATAATGTGCATGGCAGCTGAGGAGTATATTTCACATTGTGTCTAGCATGTCTCGGAATTAAGGGGTCAGTAAATTTCATGGGTTGGTTGGTTGTGACTGAACTTCCCTCCTTGACCAGCGCTGTGTTTCCCAAAGTGGCACAGTTAGGAAACTCACATTGTGAAGCCCAGCAATAGTATCTGCTCCATATTCGCTCTGGATAATTGGCCTTTGGTAAGCTTTATACCAGTTCTCAAACTGTGTATTGAGTTGCAGCTGAATCACCTCCAGATGGCCGGCGTCATGGTACCAGGAGAAGTAGCTATTTACGCAAATTACATCCACGTACGGAGCCTAGAGAAATAATGTAGAGTAATATTTGTAACAAACCCCAAAGTAACCTATAAGTATGTTTCCCAAGGCTGCATCCCTCTCTGCTGTAGTTCCACTGACCTCAGTTGTTACACTTAGGATCCATTTGGCCCACAGCATTTTAACACAAAAATGAGACTGCCCGCCACCACCCTATTCCCAGAAAATGCAGGAAGAAACTCACCAAGTCAAGCAGTTTTCCCCATCAACTTTTGTTAAATTTGGCATTTTCGTACAGATTTAGGTAGCCAAAGTAGCCAATTAAACAAGATAAACTGTTTCATCCCTAGGTTTGTTCGTCTTTTTGAAAATTCCAAGATATGTCTTGGATCTGGTTGTGCATTTAAACATCCTTTTTAACTTATTAAATAATACGATGATCAACTTAGTGGTCAATTACTTTGAATAGTAATGAACTAAGTTCATGCATCAGTGGTGTAATTTAGGACGAAGCATTCTGCGAGTTATATGCCATTTCTACCACCTGGACAGTATGACAAAGGGCACTAGCCCATTGAAGATAAAGTGATGTTATATGTAACTTATCCAATGTTCTCTTAATATGTTTTGTAATAAAGTTCTGAAATCAGAATTTACAGCGTGTAAGTTCTTTGAATCTCTTTTGTGTCTCCTGAGCTGTCAGAAAAAGCATGTTCCACTGGAGCATGATGGGGTGCATGCAACTAGCAATAGATGGGACACTGGGGTAATCAACAGCAGTACCCTCTTTGCTATGTTTAAAATGGAAACAAACCCCAGTGGTTTTGATCCTGCGCCAATGGAAGAAAAGTCCTAGCTTTCCAGAGCCACACATGCTAGCTCCAGGACAGCCCAGTTTAGAGAGGAAAGGCTAGCTTACTTGGAAATGAAAATGAAATGGGATTTCTCGCAGGTACTTGTGAAAGTCGTTTATATACACGTATCATATGTAGCTAGACAAACTCATTGTCTAAAAACAGACTTGTTGCAAAGACCTGGTACGCTGAAAACATCACAAAGCCTTTTATGTTGTCTTTGATTTCCGAGGAAATGCTATAGGGAGACCAGTTTTCAGACACGAGCTCTTAAAGCAAGGCTCTCAATTCTGCATGTAGGGCCGCTATAGCAGGACTAAGCCAGCAAAGACTTTTCCGGGCAGTGTCCAAGCCCCGTTTCAGAACTTCAGGTATATCTCCACCCCAAAAGCCCCCGGCAGCAGCGAGTCTCAAGATCCATGGCAGCTGACTCAGACTCACGCTATGGAGCTAACAGTAGCAGTGCAGACATACAGGCTTGGGCTGGAGCCCCAGCTTTGAGATCCTCCTCATGAGCTGGGTTTCAGAGCTCCAAACTTGACTGGCTAGACTGCTACGTTTTAGCTCCGCAGTGCAAGCCCAGTTGACCTGCCATGGCTCTTTTTTTTGCTGGGTAGACGTACCCTTAGATGAGAGGCTCAAGCCAGGCTCGGGGGTGGTTAGACTATGGAAAGCCAATAGGCATCTGCCCAAGAAGAACAAGAGAAATTTACGAGTGGAGACAAAACATTCTTTACTATAGTTAGGGCTTATTCCCATTTGACGAGGTTTTATTCTCTGCTTTAACAAACAGCCTATTGCAAGTGAGAGGCTCAGGGGCTAACAGGTACAATAAGGAGTGAAACAACAGAACATCCACAATGGGGTTAGACAGTTACACAAGGGGTGTGGTCCTGCATACCATTCTAGAGAAGGGACAATTCTAGTCATTCTACTGGACTCAGTTTTGCCTGAGTAATGGCTACACAATCAGGTGCTGTGAGCTTTGCTTCTCTATGCAATTCAAAAGTTCTCTTCAATGGGGGATGAGGGGAGAAGAGGGTTATTTAACATTCCTAAAATCTACCCCTTTCCCAGTTTTATTAAGCAAACAAAAGGAGAAAAAATGAAACTTACACCATGATCATGAGCATAATTAGCACTTGACACAAAGGTTACGGGTCGGGTAGGATCAATGGCTTTAGTGTGAGCTATCACTGTCCTGTTTACAAACAATAAAGTACAAGTGTCCATCACCAAAAAGGAGAAACAGACCCACAAAAATCAGTGAACTCCCCCACGTGCCCAACCTTTGGAGCCGGTGTTTAGTTTAATAGGCAGTAGTTTTGAAAGTGAAATAGTGCAGGTCTTGGATGGTGTTTATCCCCCGCAAAGTGTGTGTAATTCTAGCTAAGAATAATAGACATTAAGAGCTCACAGAGCACGGAGACTGTTTTGCCTGGGTGAAACACACCCATTGTGCAAATGACTGGAGAGGTGTCTGTCCCCATAAGATATCATAAGCATAACTTAAAAAGCGTGAGAGAGAAAGGGGTAGGGGGGCCAGTATCTCTGTAGCCTTCAAGATAAGGTGCTGTGGCCTGCCCCAGCAAGAACAAATGAGTGGTACTGCTCTAATCACAGCTTCTTCAGTACGCAGGCCCAAGCTCTATGCTGGCCTCACTCCACTAAGTCCATAGAGTTACATCAGCAGAGAACTTGGATCCTGGTTTTTCTGTAGTTAGGAATGTCCAAATCCTTGACCAATTCTGCCTTACCTGAACCTTAGTCTTGTATGAATATCTCATTCCAAGAGATCTCCTGATGGCTCTTCAGAGTTTAGCTCAGAGAAATAACTGGTTAGGGTGCTGCTGCGAGGCATTAAACCCAATATGCAAAACAGTAGGTGCGTTGGGGAAATATGTAGTAAGTACATAAAACGTGTATACAAAGAAACTCTAAAATAGATTAAGAGATCCCTGAACACCTGCCAGATTCCCCAATGCAACTCCTTTTTCTGACCTGAAAAATGATGAGGCACATCCATCAAACTGAGTCTCAACAGTTATGCACAAGAACACACGCTTACTTAAAGTAGTAAGCTGCCGGCAATAGCTCCGAGGCTGGCTCGTTGGCTACAGACCACATCACAACCGATGGCCGGTTCTTATCCCTGCGGATCAGCTCTTCCATCACCACAAGATGGTGTGCCAGTGACTTGTTCCCAAAGTTCTCCCTCAAAGACAAAAGGAAGCAAGAGCAGGTCACTAAAATGCTAAATAAAACTCACCTTAAATCCATTATTGATACTAGCAATGTAACGAATGGTCTTGGAGCACAGGGACCAAAATTAATCCCTGATGTAAATTGGACCACACCGGAAATGAAGCTGGCCCTGTATCTCTGGCTGGGGATAACTATTTGCAGAACAGCAGCTGGCCTCTTAGATATTCTAGCAAAATATGTTTTACTTCACGCACTCCTTGAACTTGGAACCTGCTCCCTCTTCTCGGGAGCCAGACCACCGCCTCTTCCTCTTTCAACTTCCAGCTTAAAATACATACTTCTAGGCAACCTTTCAGACACTTCTACGGCACTGGCAAGATTTCACCATCACCCAGCGCAGCTTGTGCGTCTGAAGTAAAGAGGAACCCAGACAAGAGCCTTTGAGCCAAACCTCCACTCACCCTCCAAACTTTGGTGGTCTGGTTTAAATGGGCTCCAGAACCAAGCTACCCCCGATTTGGGGTTTGGAAAAACAAACAAGGCCAACGAGGCTTAGATGAACTAGGTTCTCTTTGCACTAAAACCCACCATGTTGGCAGCTCCAGTCACAGCTTGATTCCCTCTGCTTCCCTCCCTGATGGGGATAAGGCGCCACTCACCCTTGCACTGTAGCTGGGATACAAGTGTGCTACTGCCCTGCTCCAACCCAAGGCTGCAGCATAGTTTAGGAATGCAGGTTGGGCCCACCTACGTTGCAAGACTGAACAGTATGTTAACGATGTTGAGAAACTGCACAGCTCTAGCCTGCTCCATCACACCACCCAGTGCAGCCAGGCCCGAACTTGTCATAAGCTGATTTTTAAGTAATGTAGAGTCCCTGCACATTAAGCTGAGGTCAATAGGAGCTGCAGATGCTCAGCACACCTGAAAAGCCATTTTCCCAGGCAGGGGCTGTGCTCAGTACCCACCACAGCCGGGGCTCTGTAAAGAATCGTTTTTGAGGAGGGAGAAATACAAAGGGTGGAGTGAGCTTTCAAACAATCACTTACGGGTCTTTCATCCCCACGCCCGGACACTCGTCAATAACCACAATGCCATAGGCGTCACACAGGTCCATGATCTCCTCTGCATAGGGGTAGTGGCTAGTGCGGAAGGAATTGGCCCCGAGCCACTGCAGCAAGTTGAAGTCCTTCACGATCAAGGCCCAGTCCAGTCCTTTGCCACGGATCTAGCGGGAAAGCAGGCAGGACAATCCAGGATGAATAAGAACTCGGTAACACTTTGTATTGCCCTTGCACCATCTAGCAAAGGATCTTAAAGCGCTTCACAGTCGCTTTCCTAAGCCTGACAGCACTGCTGTGTGTTACAGCCGGGGACCCCAGCTTCAGGCTAAACATGTTACTACATTTCCCTCTCAGTCCGAACCAGCTGGGCGCCATCTGCTCTCCACTCACTTTCACAGGGCAGAGGGATGTGATCAGGCTTTCCTAGGTTCCGTCCTGAGTGGACAGCGTGGGAACCTTTCTGCTTCAAACACTATAATATTTGTCTGTGAGTTTTAAAAAACTCCCATAGAGCTGAAAACTTAATATTTATGCAGAAGAACTTTGGAGGGGAGAGGGGTGGAAGGCTCACAAAGGCTGGAAAAATCATTAGTCACTGGAAATCGGGTTTGCTGTTTCCACAGTACCAGCTGAGGTGTTGGGCAGAGGCAGTGGGTTTCGCAGCTGTGTATCCTCAAACTAAAGTGCGTGCCTCAGTTGCCCACCTGTAAAATGGAGATAATACTACTACCCGCCCTTCGCTGGGCGAGTCAGTTTGGGACTGCAAGCTCTTTAGGACAAAGAACATCCCTCAATAGGCATTTGCACAGTGTCTAGCACAACAGGGCCCCGCTCTCAGTTGGCGCTGCTATGGGTCTAAATGGCCTTCACAATGTTACTGCCAACGGCATACGTGTATCTGGGGGAGGGGATGCTAGGCAACGGGCCCCTTCTGGGGGTGGGCCCAGAAGTGGTGTTTCTGGAGCTGATTCCGATGGAGTCGCAGAGAGCGACCTCCCACGCCTCACCCCGTTCTGTGCTCTTACATCAGCATCTTCGTGTTTGTTGACTCCATGGAAGTAGAATGGCTTTCCGTTGATGAGGAACTGACGGTTGGTGACATGCACGGTGCGGATCCCGACGGGGAGCGTGTACACATCTTCCGACAGCTCACCGCCCACCTGCGCCGACAGCTTCACCTGGATCCCCAACAGAAACCAGCCTCCGCGTTCAACCCTGACCGCAATGAGCAGAATACACTCAGTTCTACCTCCCTCCCAGCTAATGCTTTCCTCTCAGTGACCCTGCGAAGGCAGCCCATCCCAGCCGCGCTTCCCATCCATTTTACAGCTCTGCCAGCCCCACCTCTGAGCGGTCCTACAGTGGCTGGTTCTTCCACATTCCCAGTCTGCCCTCCTGATGGCTCCCACCTCCCCTCCTGGCCTGAGGGAAGGGTCAACCCAGGGAAGTGGGTCACAGCGGAAGCCCAGGCTAGGGAAGGTAGAGAGTAGAGGAGAAGGAAGGTAGGAAGGCGAGCTGGCTTGGGACTTGCTCCTCCCAAGAGCTCTGACCTGACACCCAACCCCAACAGCCAGAACCCTCCATCCTTGCTGGCTTGGTACCATTGACCAAGCCCAAGACTGGAATTTAGCCAGCTCACAGGGAACATGCACCTGGGGCTTTGCAAACTGGCTGTGGGTTAGTGGATCTACTCTCTAAACCCTACATCAGTTACCTCCTCTGCCTGAGTGGGGATTTAAAGACAGCAATGTAGGACAGCTAATCCTCCAAGACTGCAAGCTGAAAACGAAGCCGAATGCCTGTATTTACTAAGGGGGAAAGAGCTCACTGCAGTTGTTAAACGTGTGCAGTGGGTCAGCAGTTTGCTCCAGGTGGACCATTTATCTCCTCTCTCACTCCCTGAGCAGTCTCCCTCTCTTTCCTTGTCGAGTTCTGATCCAGACCTTGCTAAAGTCCATGGAAAGACTCCCCTTGACATCAGTGAGGGATGGACTGGGCCCTGGGACAAGACAGCAGTGAGGGTTACAAGCACTGTGGTAAGATTCTGAAGCCAATGGCCTCGCGTTCCCTCCCCATACAGCCAGCCCTCTCTTTCCCAGTGGCTTGGCTTTCAGCTCAGTAAGCCAAGAAGGTAGCAAAACTTGATTTGATTATGGCAAGAAGTGAAAGCATGTAGGCAGGATTCTTAGGTTAGGAGGAATAAGGCAGGCAGGCTCCATGATGCCCATGGATTTCTGTAATCCTAGGAGGGGAATGAAATGAGAGACATGCAAAATGAGACAAATATGTGCATGTTACCTCTAAGTAATAAAGGTATCCAGGGTTTTCGTGCATCAGATAAGGCCACCACAGCTTTGGCTCCACTACTTTCAACTCCCCGATCGGTCCCTTTCCCGTAGCCACCACTTTCCCCTCTTTTTCACGTAAATTCAGCAACAAGGAATAGCGAGTGTTGCCCATCACCAAAACCTCGTATCGCACCACTCCTAGCCCAAAAGAGAGCATGGAGCAGATTGGAAACCCTTCTCCCATCAGACACGTTTCCCAGTGACCCCATTGTGTCCTACATCACCACGCTTAGCAGGGCTGGGTGCTTTCCCAATAATTCCATCACTGACAGGCTACCTGCTGGGCTTCCAGTTATTGATACATATTAATTGGAGTTGCACTGATTGTTTCTTCCCTGTCTGAAAGCCTTAAAGTGGTGCTTCCTTTAGAGCAATACCCTGCATTAGTCGCGCTGAAGAATCGCTTCCTCACCCAACTTCTATATTGTAAATGGTTTGCGGGGACAGTTTGGCCCATGAGCTTGGTACTGAGATATAAAGGTTTTGCTGCTTCAAATCCAGTCCAAGGGATCAGTGGATGACAGAGTTACCTGTATGAGCTGACACCCAACTATGGCTCGGTACCAGAGTGCTCATCTTCCTAGTGACCAAGCCCAAGACTGGAATTTAGCTGGCTCACAGGCACCCTGCCTGTGTGAAATGCGTTTGGTGGGTCTCAGGCCAGTTCCCATTGGACTGGTGTCGACATCAACCAAAATTGCTGCTACCGGCCCTATTGCTGGCATGTGAATGGACTTTGTAGAGTCTCACCCTGAAGAATTCTAGACCAAAGCTCAGGCAAACAGCCTGGCGGAGCTGGCAATGCCTCTGTCCCTGCTGACCTCCTGCGGAGAGAGGACTTCAGTCTCCAGGGCTGGTTGTTAACACACTGCTAAATACACACACATATACGCTTGTCAGAGTTGGCTTCCTGACTCTATTGTTCTCAGTTCAGCTCTGTACATTTGCACTGAGCTACCTACCACGTCCCTGCCAAAGGAGCTCACAATCTAAAGTCACAGTCACAGAACACACCCAGTGTGGAGTGCGAGGAGGAACGGGATTCACCCTCCGGGTACTTATGGAACCGGGAGCTGTCAGATAGTGTGGGGGCTGCCTGGAGAGGCTGTTCCAAGACCAGCCAGTGGAGCGAGAGAAGGAAGGCAGGCAGGAGCAGGCGACTGAGACAAAGAGAGATGGATAGGTGAAGCCAGGGATGCATGCCAGAGGATTTGACATGCAGTGATGCAGGGCAAGGGGTGTAGCAGAGGAGAAGCCTGACATCTACCCAGCGGGAACTGCGAGGGACACCATGCAGAGTGTAAAGAGAAGAGGGCCATAGGGTCAAAGTATCAGAAAAGGAAACATGAAAGGTAATTGACCAGGGGGTGGAAAATCTAAGCCAGATTTGCATTTCCTGTCGCAAGGACCTGCTGCTTTTAGAAATGGGATGGGGGAAATAATTACCCTTCACAGCACCCATCTTGGCCTAGTATCTGCACCTGCACCAGGCAAGATACAGGGAAAAGCATGTTTGTGAGCAGCTGCCCTCAATTTAACGCTGCAGGGGAAACTAATTCAATGTATTACAAGCGACAGCACTAAACAGAGAGGCCTCTTTACATGTGAAATGAAATGGATCAGGCAAGAAAAAATCCCTTCATTTCCCTAGCCCCTTATCTGCTTTTAGAGGTTACCTCTCTCTCTAAGGGATATGAGCCACTTTAACTGGCCTTTTATATTCTTTGTGTACCTGCAAGATTGTGGCCATCTGACGTGGCTTTAAAACAATTGCAATCATTCGGATAGTCATCCTCAGTGACAGATAATCAGAGGAACAACTGAAAAGGCAAGCCACGGAGAGGCAGCCGAAACAATTAAGGCTGTAAAAGGAATTGTAATGGGCCTAGCAACAGGGTCTAGTGGACAGAACATTGGACTGGGAACCAGGAGAGCTGGTTACCAACTCTGCAAGTTGCTTTACCACTCTGTGCCTTGGTTTTCTCATCTGTGAAAAAGGGCTAATGATCCTCTTTCATCAAATGCTTTGAGATCTATGAATGAGAAGTGCTGGGACAATCTGGGGACTCTGTCTATACAGCTCATAAATTTTGTTTTGATATTGGGGATTATCTGTGTCAGATTGCAAATTGCATTTTGAACATGGGGCTCGTTGTCATCTCAGTTGTCTTTTTACCTCCATGTTGAACTGAATTTCCCAGGAGTTGTGACACAGGGTTAACAGTGGAGAGTTTTTAAAACTTGATGGTCCTCTATTTCCAGGGAAGCACCCTGGGAGACAGAATTGGCTACAGAAGCACCAGTCTGCACAGGTGAGCTGGTAACTAAGCAATGGCTCATCTGGTGGGGGACACTGACCACCTGATCAGAGGGTCACATGGCAAAGGAACTGAAGGTTATAAATGAAAGGCTTATTAGCCATGAGGGGCTAGGAGAGGCAAGGGGAGTATGCCTGCATAAAAGAGGGTACTCACTGCAGTGAGCAGACAGAAGTTCCATGATTTGGAGGAGAAGTTTTAAGAAAGGAAGGATCCCAGAGCACTCTGATCTAAGCCCAAAGAATGCTCCAGAGTGGTGAGGAAACTGAGGTAGGGAAATGCGTGTGTTTAATATTTTGTCTGAATCTTTATATCTTCTGTGCTGTCCCAAGTAAGAGCAAGTGGTTTAGAATTCCCTTTTGCAAAGCCTGGGGTATGTGGTTAAACTGTCCCTGAAATGGTAAATAGCAAACCAGTGCACCAACAGGGCTGGTGCTCTGGGAAAGGGCATCAGGCAGCCTGCCTACTCTCAGGACTTAGGCAGTTGGACTGTGGAGTCTCAGTTCTCAGACGGGGGTGGGAGACACAGGATCTGCACCCAATAATGTGCCTAGAAAACCAGAGGCAGTGCCCAAGTGCTGCTGGGACTCAAGAAGTTTAACAGCGTGGGGGGAACCCAAATGCACCTGCCTGGTAAGTGTCCAGAAGGGGAAGAACAACTAGGTCTTTGTCAGGCATGTTCGTACCTTGAACCTGAACCATTTAAAACCACCAAGAGTTTGGCCACTGGCCCCAGTGGGAGCCAGCTTGGGGCTTGTAAGTCTACGCATTAGTACAGGATGCACACAGCTGAGCCTCACTGAAAGGAGGAAGAGGCTGGTCGATCTAGCGTTTAGGGCACTCGTCTTAAATTCTGGAGACCGGCATTCAACTCCGTGCTCTGCCACAAATTACCTGAGAGACCCTGTTTAGGCCTCAGTTCCCCACCTGTGAAACAGGCGTAATAGTCCGGCCCACTGCTGTGAGGGTAAATGCATTAAAGACTGTCAGCTCTCAGGTCTGAGAGAAACGGGGGCCATGTCAGTACCTAAGATGTGTACACAGAAGGATTATTATGGGGCACAGTGTGTGTGTGTGTGTGTGTGTAGGTCCAGAACACTTCTGTGGAGCTCATGAAATCATCTCCATTGACACTAGTCCTTATGCCAGTCAAAGCAGGATTGGCCCTTACACAAAATTCCACCTCATGGATCCTTTCACTAGACTAGCTCAGTGGTTTTCAACCTTTCTGGACTTCTGTACCCCTTTCAGGAATCTGATTTGTCTTGTGTACCCCCAAGTTTTACCTCTCAAACTACTTGCTTACAAAAATCAGACACTATAAATGCGAAAGTGTCACAGCGCGCTATTACTGGAAAGTGGCTGACTTCCTCATTTCTGCCATAGAATTATACAATAAATCGATAGGAATAGAAATATTGTACTTACATTTCAGTGTACCAGAAGCCTAAGCCTCACTGCCCAGGGCTCAAGCCCTGCCACCCAGGGATGAATAATGTAACTTAGCTTTGTGGGGGCCCCTGTGGTATGGAGCCCTGGGCAACTGCCTGGTTGCCACCTCCTAATGTCAGCTCTGCACTTGCAACCCCCCAAAACCTGTCCCATGACCCTCGTTGGAATTATGATCCCCGGGTTGAGAAAAACTGAACTAGGCAAATATCTAGATGAGGTGACGTACCCGCTGGAAGACCTCTGCATATCCCTGGTTGAGAACCACCAGAGTATATTGTTAGTCAAGTGCATTTTTTCTTTTTTTAAACCCCTGAAGGAGATTTTTACAATTTCTGTGATCAAATGAGTGCACGTGGCTTCCCACACTAAACCTACTACACGATCAGTTCAACTTATCCAAAAATTCCTCAGCAGGAAGCTTTCCCATTGCCTCTTTTCACTTCCCCTGTTGGATAGGAAAATAGTTGCCATCATTGCCTTGATACCTACCAATATTCCCTGCCCAGGCTGTAGTCACAGTGATGTCGTCTATGTAGACAGAGGGGGTTGTATACAACACGACTGGACGATGAATTCCAGCATAGTTAAAGAAATCAAACCTTGTGTTCTGAACAAAATAACCCCTAGGGTACCTGTGAGGGAGGGGAAAGGGTTACATTCCATTTCACAAGAATTAAAAAGCAAAGTACAGATGTTAGCGACATTCTATTAAAATACTCCTGCAATAGATCACATTGTTCCGTTCAACAAACACTTGGACAAGAGAGATCCAGTGAATATAGTATCAGAGGGGTAGCCGTGTTAGTCTGGATCTGTAAAAGCAGCAAACAGTCCTGTGGTACCTTATAGACTAACAGACATATTGGAACATGAGCTTTCGTTGGTGAATACATGCATCCGATGAAGTGGGTATTCACCCACGAAAGCTCATGCTCCAATACGTCTGTTAGTCTATAAGGTGCCACAGGACTCTTAGCTGCTTTTAGTGAATATAGTGTACTTGGACTTTCAGAAAGCCTTTGACAAAGTCCCTCACCAAAGGCTCTTAAGCGAGGTTGGCAGGCATGGGATAAGAGAGAAGGTCCCCTCACAGATCTGTAATGGTTAAAAGACAGAAATTACTCAGTATACAAAATTATTCAAGATAGTTAAATCCAAAACTGACTGCGAACAGTTACAAAGGGATCTCACAAAACTGGGTGACTGGGCAAAACATGGCAGATGAAATTCAATGTTGATCAATGCAAAGCAATACACATGGGAAAACATAATCCCAATTATACATATAAAAGGATGGGGTCTAAATTAGCTGTTAGCACTCAAGAAAGGAGTCACTGTGGATAAATCTTTGAAAACCTCTGCTCAATGGGCAGCGACAGTCAAAAAAAAGCTGAAGGAACCATTAGGAAAGGGATAGATAAGAAGATAGAAAATATCATATTGCCTCTATATAAATCCCCAGTACCCCACACCTTGAGGACTGCAGGCAGTTTTTGTCACTTCATCTCAAAATAGATCTATTATAATAGATAAAAGTACAGAGAAGGAAGCAACAAAAATGCTTAGGGGTGTGGAACAGCTTCCATAGGAAGCGAGATTAAAAAAGACCAGGACTATTCGTTTTTGAAAAGAGATGACTTAGGGGGGGATATGATCTAGGTCTATAAAATCTTGAATGGTTTGGGGGAAAGTAAATGAGGAAGTGTTATTTGCCCCTTCACATAACACAAGAACCAAGGGTTGCCCAATGAAATTAGTAGGCAGCAGGTTTAAAACAAACAAAAAGAAGTACTTCTTCACACAATGCACAGTCAACCTGTGGAACTCCTTGCCAGGGGAAGCTGTGAAGGCCAAAAGGATAACTGGGTTTGAAAAAGAATTAGGTAAGTTCATGGAGGATAAGGTAATGTGGCTATTAGCCAAGATGGTCAGGGATGCAACCCCTGCTCTGGGTGTCCCTAAACCTCTGACTGCAAGAAGCTGGGACTGGCCAACGGGGGATGGATCACTCAATAAATTATCCTGTTCTGCTTATTCCCTCTGAGGCATCTGCCACCGTTGGTCCCGCTAGCCTAGTGTCATGTCTTCCATTGGTCTGACCCAGTATGGCCCTTCTTATGTTCCAACACATTTGCTATTAATACTAACATGGCCTAATGGATTAACATGGCCTAATGGTTCACAAATTACTTGGAGGTGCTGAATGAGTTCCTATGACGTGAGGATTAATGAGGATAACTCTGGTGTGTAATTTCCTCCACTGCCCTGGTAGCAATCCAGTGAACTCACTTAGACTCGTCCCTCATGAACTGAATGGAGCCGGGAGGCAGGGTCTGAGGTGTCAGCGTATTGTTGAGCGCAATGGTGATGCGACACAGAGCTCTGGGGCTGTCCTGAACAATCCTGCTTATGTCTGCTTCAAAGGGGAGGTGGCCCCCTTCATGCTCAGTAACGTTCACTCCATTGACCCACTGCAAAAGAAGAAACAGAAAGGGTGGAGTGGCAGCAGTAGATATCACAGGGAAGCCTGGACCGTGGGTGAAGAACATGACCTCCCTGAATGCTAACACCGGGGTCAGAGCTCTCCTTCCAAGGGCCCAGCCCTGCAGCTCTTCTAGGCACTAACTCCCAGTGGAGTCACACAGAGCCAACAGCATCTTCTTGGGAGACTTATCAGGGTGCTTCGGGTGCATCAGTATCTGGTGTCCTTCAGCCCCGCAATAGGGCAACACTTCAGCTACTAGCTCAGCGGTCAGAGAACCAGTGAAGCTAGAGCTGGAAAAGCACCACCAGGTCCTTGCCCTGAGCCCTCTGCACTTTAGACTCCAGATCTGTGGCTTGGCTCCACTTATTTGCAGACAACACAGAAGCTGCAGCTGGACTCGTGAAGGGAAAAGCTGCAGAGCGCTGACTTAGTAGGGGACCAGATTTACATTACGGACCTATGGTGGTATAGCTCCGTCCGCTGCTCAGGGTTGTGGAGTTTTCCCTGAGCGACGTAGTTATGCCAGACTTAACGCCCCCATGTAGACAGGGCTCTCGATGGGAGAGGTTCTCCCGCCAACCCAGCTACCGACTCTCAGGGAGGTGGATTAAGTACACCAACAGGAGAGCTCTCTCCCCTCGCTGTAGGAGCGTCTTCACTTAAGTGCTATCATGGTGCAGCTACATCGGCGCTGCAGTGTTTTTAGTGTAGACCAGAGGTGGGAAACTACACCTGTGGGCCGCATCCAGCCTGCCAGCCATTTTAATCCAGCCCTTGAGCTCCCGCTGGGGAGTGGGGTCTGGAGCTTGCCCCACTCCAGTGCTCCAGCCGGGGAGCAGGGTCAGGGCCCACAAACCGTGGCTTCCAGAAGCAGCGGCATGTTCCCTCTCTGGCTCCTATGCGTAGGGGCAGCCGCTCCACATGATGCCCCCACCCCAAGCGGTGCCTCCACAGCTCCCTTTGGCTGTGAATCACGGCCAATGGGAGCTGCAGGGGCGGTGTCTGTGAATGGGACAGCACATAGCAGACCGCCTGGCCACGCCTCCATGTAGGAGCTGGAGAAGGGACATGCCACTGCTTCCGGGAGCTGCTTGAGGGAAGCACCGCCTGGAGCCTGCACTCCTGAGCCACCCCCATGCGCTCCAACCCCCTGCCCCACCCCAGAGTCTGCACCCCCAGCCAGAACTCTCACCTCCTCCTGCGCTCAAACCCCAATTTCATAAGCATTCATGGCCCGTAATACAATTTCCATACCCAGATGTGGCCCTCAGGCCAAAAAGTTTGCCCACCCTGGTGTAGACCATAGGTGCTGGAGCTTGAAGTGCTGGAGTGCTGCCCTGCCCCCGCCTGTAGTAGTTTCCATTATAAACAGGGTTTCCTGTTTAGTTCAATAGCTCTCAGCACCCCCACTATAAAAATTGTTCCAGTGCCCCCGGTGTAAACATGCCCACAGTGTGTTGTCAGGACACACACAGCAGCCACGTTCTGCTATAATACAGGATGTGGGGGTCCCCTAGGGCAGCTTTTACTGTGGGTATTTCGAGAGCCTCTGAGCAGGGTGGAATGCCTGGCGAATTGCTCCCCGGGCCACCATACTTACAACTATGGAGTAATAATGGGCACTGCCAACCCGAAGCACCACGCGGGTGTTGAGGGCATTCAGAAGCCAGCTCCTGGGAAGCAGCACCTCTTTCTCATACCAAACCCAGCCAGTGTACTGCCGCAGGTTGGGATCCTGAGTGAGCTCGTTGAAGCTGGCGGGTACTGGCATGTCGATCACAGGCCCACTCTGAGAGGATCAAAGGAGACAGAGGGTGAAATGGTTCGCTTGGGACTAAAAAATAAGTGTGAAGTTTAATAGCGGTTTAAAAATAGGCTTGTGGGTCGCAGGCGAAAAGTTGCACTGGCACATCCATTGTGGGCCAGATTCTGATGTCAGTCAACTGCTGTAAATCCACCAGGGGTTTCTCTACCTTGACTTTACTTGGCTTTTTGGGTTGGAATGGACTCCTACTAAATGCAAAGGGAAATTTCTTTCTCCCCCCCGCAAATTTAGATTGAACCTACCAGATTCTGCAATAATTTCCACCTAAAATCATATCACATCAGGCTGACCTCATGCTCCAGCCTCATCGCAAAAGGCAAATTGGGTTTGCGTTTGCGATTATGTTCATGTCGCATTGAACTAACTGTTCAGGATTTACTGCTGATGTAGTTACACCAATTAGCCAGCAGCGAGTGCTGAGGGATAGTAAACCTTTCATGAACACAGCCAGAGCGGGATCTACAAGGAACTTTTACAGCCAATATATATCTGGCTGTTGTGCTCATGCTTCCCCTGTTCACTGATGACGAGCAATCACGTGCATGAATTTCTAACACTGACCTGCACGCTCTGTGAAGAGTGCCCGATTCTACTTCATCAATCCCAGTCCCCTCAGCTACTTTCACAAACTCCTTACACACAGCGGCCACAGCGCAGGACGTGGAAGTGGCCAATTGTACAATTAGTTTGTGTTATTTCTATAAAATGGAGCCTCAAGCCCTAACAGGGACCTTTGCACACCTGCCATTGCATAAATCTCTCAGGTACTCCTGTGGCATCCATTCCCATCATATTTATCCTCACAATACTCCTAAAAGGGAGGGAATTATTATTATCCTTATCTGACAGATGGGAAGCCCAGAGAGACTAAAGGCCAGATTTTCAAAGGTATTTGGTGCCTCAAGGTACAAAGGGCTGCTTAGGTTGATTTTCAAAAGCACTTAAGCCGGTTAATTTCCATGGGAATTAGACACCAAACCTAGTTCAGGTGCTTTTGAAAATCCCACTGGCTGTATCTTTAGGCATCTAAATACCTTTGAAAATCTGGCCCTAAGTGCCCTGCCCAAGGACACCCAGGAAATCTGTAGTGGAACAGGGAATTGAATCCACATCCCCTGAG
This sequence comes from Chelonoidis abingdonii, assembly GCF_003597395.2. Classification (NCBI taxonomy): domain Eukaryota; kingdom Metazoa; phylum Chordata; order Testudines; family Testudinidae; genus Chelonoidis; species Chelonoidis abingdonii. The sequence continues at coordinate 11,917,493 of NC_133788.1, forward strand.
GCTTGGACTAGCACCCTAACCATGGGACCATCCTTTCTCACAAATAACTTCAGACCATTAGGCACAATACCTTAAAGACATCGATCATAGCCAGCAGTAGTAGTAGGGCTGCCAAGAATTTAGGCTCATTGGGGCCAGATCTTCAACGGGTGGAAACTGGTGTAGCCTCATGGACACTGAGTTTGCAACAGATGATGATCTGGCCCTTTGTCTTCTGAGCATCAGGTAGTTTTTCTACAGCTAACAAAAGTGGCAAATTCAGTGGATTTTTAAGAAAGAGGATCTCGGTGATATTGCACACTGTAAAGGATTATAATTATTCAGTGATTACAAACTAATCAATCCTGATTGAGTGCCATCCTATAAATATTAACACACACACCAAAATATTCACAAATAATTGCATGGCTTTTAGAAAGTGTACCCAATGCTTTGCTATTTTCCCTCAATGAATGACATAAGGAAACCCTAGAGATGGTATAATTATTTCACTATTACATGTTCTCAAATTATATTATAAATTATGGTACTCTATACAGTTCTCTCTTTCGCCTCTCTGAGATATATTATTTATTTCTCTAAGTGACCCGTAATTTCAGCAGCTCACACTCCAGTGGTTATTCCCCTTTAAAAAAATAAACCAAAACATAATACTACTTTGCCTTCCTGTATTCATAATTCTTCTGAAGTAAATGCTATATTTACTGTACACATTTTTTCATTTGAAAAAGATTCAACATTTACTCCATGATTTTTTTTTGTATTGGCTATTTGTTAGAATCATTCAATATTTCCTGAATTTTCCAACATTGAGCATGCATAACTACTCTTTAGAGAATGATATTAATTTCTAAAGCACTAAGATTGCTATAATCATGTTTACAGTTCAGTCAAACATTCCCACACTTTCCAAGCTTCCTGCTTCAGGCCCTTGTGAATGAAAGAGAGAAACAGTAAAAGGCTGCTCAGTTTTACTGATTAGTATTTGGAAAGCATCGTGAAGATGAAAAGCACTACTCAAATGCTAAGTATTATGCATGCAATGGAGGGACTAAACAGCAACTGATTTGCCTCAAGTTAAATAGAAAAGAGGAAATTAAAATCACGTGCCCAGATAACAGGAAAAGAACCGTTAAGTTGTTCTACAGAAAGATTTTTTTTTTCTCCCCCTAATACAGCATTCACGCCTGTGTTTCAGGAAACAGCAAGTGAGGGTCAGGATGGAAACGGATATAACGAAGAGCAACTGGAGGAAAGGGGCTCTTTTTCCTTCTTGTCTCATTCTGATATTTATGATGCTTGTTTCCTGCTTTTCATTAGAGATGGGCCAGCCCCCTGATCTGAATCTCACAGCTCTGTTTTCTCTCTGGGGAGGACTGACTTTAAGGGGCTCAAATCCTGGTGCCGGGATGTGGCGTTCTCACCCATCTGCCTCATTATAGAGATGGGCTCATGCTACTGGATCCAAACGCAGGGCCTGGGTTCTGGTTCGGGCCACAAGCCCTGGTGACAAAGGCATTTAACTCACTTGCAGCGGGGACTCAGTGGAGACTCGCCGCTCACAGGCTGGCCCGATGTCTCTCTTCAGTGGCCAAGGCCAGTGGCAGATACCCTCTTTGCCACTACTGCCCCAGCAGTGCCCCCTTCCATACCTGTCTCAGGGGCTTCCGGTACCACTGCTGCACAAACCCCTTGTCCCGCTGAGGGGAGAAGTCAGCCCTGAAGCTCCAGATGCCATTCAGCTCCTTCAACTCCCTGGAGGCAGACTCCCTGGGGTAGAGCATCCCTCTGCCCAGGGCCAGAGCCTGGCAGCAGAGCAGCAGTAGGCACACAGCACAGAACAGAGACATGCTGCTGTCTGCTGGGCAGCTCTGCGAGAGGCAGTCAGCTGAGCCAGGTCCAGCTGACTGCAGGGAACACTCACATGACTTCCAGCTTGGAGGCACCTGCAGCCATCTTTCTTATGGGCTTGCCAGGCCCTCTGTGTGCCTGAAACAGTGAAAGAAAGTGGATGTGATCCAATTTGCTGTGCCACGTGGGGCTGGGGGATTATAGTCTTTTACCTACACTGAGACCAATTGCTGGGCACTTTACAGACCAGTAAGAAGGCACGATGAGGTCCCTATCCGACTCCCTGACAAGCTCACAGTCTAAATAGGATAACAAATATTGCCCAATACAACTTGAACAGAATTAGAGCCATATTCTAATCTCAAATTACTCAGGATTGCCCCACCCCAAGCATTCAGAAATCATTACTCAAATCCTCTCCTCCACTCATACACCAGAACTATCAAATAATAATTTAGATTATTTTTATACATCTGCTGGGGGTTTTTTAAACCTTGCACGTGCTTTTGGGTCATCAAGCATTTTTCCGCAACTGTGAGAGCTAGAAGTTAACTTTTACAATAGGAAAACTGAGGTCCTTACACATTCATATGACTTCAGGAGCTGGGGCTTTAAGAAACACCGCATATCATGAGAGTTAGCATCCTGTATATAAACTCAGAGTGACTCAACCTAAATAGGTGGAGTTACTCTGAATTTCACTGACAATAGACATTTGCCCTGTGAATTAGGGCCCAGATTTATTTCCAGGCTGGTAAGGAGAGAGAAATGATATTCATTTAAAATACTTGTGAGGTGCTCTGGTACCATGGTGATGGAGGCCCCATAAGCTCATACACAGATGGATATAAACTGGCTATTAATAAATTTAGGCTTGAAATTAGATGAAGGTTTCTAACCCGAAGAGCAGGAAATTCTGGAACAGCCTTCCAAGGGGAGTAATGGGGGGAAAAAACTAACTGGCTTCAAGACAGAGCTTGAAAAAGTTTATGGAGGGAGTGGTACAATGACACTGCCTACAAGGGCATGTAGCTGATTTCTGACTGTTATTAGCAAATATTTCCAATGGCCAATGATGGGACACTCCAGGGAGAGGGCTCTGAATTGCTCCCCAACTTACACAAGCATTCTGTTCCGGAACGCCTTGCATAAGTCAAATTTTGCGTAAGTCGGGAAAGTATACCCGACAATTACTCGCCAAAAAAAAAAAAAAAAGCTTACGAAACATATGGAACTTTTTCCGTAAATCCAGATTTGTGTAAATTGACTTTCAGTAACCTGGGGAGTGTCTGTACAGAGAATTCTTTTCCAGATGTCTGGCTGCTGGGTCTTGCCTCCATGCTCAGAGGCTAACTGATCACTATATTTTGAGTAAGGAGGGACTTTTCCCCTGGGCAGATAGAGATCCCGGAGGGGTTTTCCTCTTCCCCTGCAGCCTGGCGGATTATCTGTAACTTGATGTCTTTAAATCATAATTTGAGGACTTCAGTAACTCAGCCAGAGGTGATGGGTCTATTACAGGACTAGATGAATCAGGTTCTGGGGCCTGTGATGTGCAAGAGGTCAGACTAGATGATCATGATGGTTCCTTCTCACCTTAAAGTCTATGCCACTGATCCTGCTTGCCTTACTTACACAGTGCGTGGGTGTTACAAAGAGAGATGCTAGACAAATAGCTAAGAAAGATAATCCACTTGAGTGATCATAAATGGGGCTACTCCTGAGTGGTACTAGTGAGAGGACTGGACCCTGCACCCTGATTCGTTCGTTGATGACATAGGGATGCACTGCTGCACCTGCATGGAACTTCGTAGCCTCCAGTCCAGCTGCATACTGTCAGCTGCAGGGTCAGAGCTGTAATTGGGTAGCAGCTTTCATTCAAACTGCACCCCCCCAAACCTCAACAGGATTAAATGCCATTACAGTGAGAAATGGTAGCAGAGGAAGACGCACACAAAGGCAAGGGTGGGAGGAGATGGTTTCAGATGGTTTTGGTGTTTTTTTTAAAAGTAGAGTAAGTTTTTTCTGGTTCACTTCAGTCTCCTGGCTTGCAAGTCAAATGGCCACAGTGACTGAGCAGCTGGCAGTTAGTCACTGGACTCCTGTGTCCCAGTGACTCACTTAAAGAGACATCAGCTCTGGTTTTTCCAGCATGATCTAAGTGAAGGGATTGGCCCTGCTCATGGGTGATGGAGAAGGGGTGGGAGGTATGTTAGACAGCTTGTGTTCATGGAATGCCTGGTCATGCAGAACACCTGGGTATGATTCTCTGCGCAGCTCCGTTCCTTGGGCTGGCAGTACCCTGTGTCACACAACACACACTCTCTGGCTGTTAACAGCTGTCGATCGGCATTAAGGGCCATCACATCAGTAGGTGGCTAAAAGCTGCTGACCACGAGTTTGGCGATAGGGATTAGAGGGAACAGGAGGTTTGGGAAAACAAAGAAAATATCTGCAAATTGGAGGCCAGGCTGTGACTGAAGTGGCCACTGCAGCTTTGATAAGACAATGCTTAAAGCGCACCTCTTAGCAACCCAGCCTGATTTTAATTTTGTTGAGGTGGGGAGGGGCTGGCTCTGCAACCCATAACACATCCACTTAAGGCCAGGAGGTGGCACTCCTTTTTCAGCTGGCTGGTTTCGTGCCTCAGTGGAACCTGTCTTATTTCATGTCCTTTTAATCGCTCCACTCGTGCAGAGGCACTGCTTTCCCTCTGCCAGCTAGCAGAGTGAGCCGAGTCCTAAAACGTGGGAAATGAGCAACTGAGCATGTGACTGGTGCAAACAATGTCAGGGTCGTGTGACTGAATTACACCTGAAAATGAGTGAACATTTTCTTTTCATTTTAGGGCAATGGGTCCACGCTAGTACCAGAGAAAGGAAAGCCTTGATTCTTGGGAAATGGAGCATTATTTTTGATGGCTAAGCCTCCCCTCCCATTTGGAAAGGCGTTACCTTAGATGCCTTACATAGAGTGAAAGTGGCTTGCAGGGCCGACTTTATTAACTGCGGGGCCCACTTCCAATACCTGGCGGTGATCCGTGTCTTCGGCACCACTTTGGCGGCAGGGGGTCTGCTCCAGGTCTTCCGTGGCACCGAAGGACACCCCCCCCCCGCTGCTGAAGACCCCCAGAGTGGATCCCCCACCGCCAAAATGCCGCTGAAGACCCTGGAGCAGACCGCCACCGGGCGAGTGAAAAAAAAAATTAAAATGCACCTCAGGCACGGGGGCCGATTCCTGGGAATCGGGTGAATCAGCTTAAAGCCGGCCCCCGGTGGCTTGTTTCTACCCCAACATCAATGTCACTCCAATGGTTGCAGCTATGCCAGCTTAGGCTGTGTTCTGGTCAAATCCCTTAGTGAAGGTGGAGGAGACAGAGGTGTGTGCAGAGGAAAACCACAACTCCTGTTAATGGGACTTGACTTCCCTTCACAGGTGCCACTGTTTGTTGGTGCTGGTAGGTGCTCACGCCGCCCCTGGTCCTGCCCCGACTCTGCCCCCTCCCTGCCCCTACTGGACCCCTCCCCAAATTCCCGTCCCAGCCCCACCACTTCCCTGAGCGCACCACATTCCTCCTCCTCCCCTTTCCCTCCCAGCACTTGCCATGTGAATCTGTCAGAGCACCCACCCATTTTTCCCTGTGGGTGCTCCACCCCTGGAGCACCCATGAAGTCGGCACCTATGCTTCCCCTTAATATGCTGGATAGCCCCTTTGGTGTTCCTTGATCCTCTTTGTGCTGTACCCATTACCCCTGCAGTCCCAAGGTCTTTTTCTACTGATATTAAACCTGGATGATTTTGCACTAAAATCCTTCTAGAGCCTATGGGGACCAAGCGGCAACTCCCCCACCTAGGGCTTGTTCAGGTCAGGGTGGGCGTTCCATTCTTTAGAGCACTGGCCCAGCCAGCGCTCATGATAGCTGAAGAAGCCCCACTGGGGTTTTCCTGTGGAAGAAAGACACGACAAGCGTGCAGGGTTTCAGTGAAAGACAATACACCCCTGAGTTTATTAACTCAGGAGTCCTGCGATAAGCAGAAACTCGCGTGAATGGGACGGTTTCCCCGCCCTCAAAACAGATCCTTCTGTCTCCTCAGAAGCTCCCTCAGCTGCTCGATCTGCACCATCACGCTGCTCTTGGACGTGCCCCCTGGCGTGGTGTACTGTTCCACGCTATGGGCATAGTCCCACACTTGAGACACGTCGGTTCCAAACAGGGGGCTGGGGAGGCAAAGCGAGAAGGTGCGTCAGTGGAAAGCTCCACCGTGGAGTCTGACCCACAGGCTGAATGGATTTAGCTTTGCAAGTTGGCTATGGCACACTCCAGTAACTGCCTGGGTTATGGAGCCCAATCCCACTCCCACTGAGGTCCATGGCAAAATTCCCAAGGCCTCCTCCTGCCCTGCCTTGCACCTTATGTAGTCAGTTACGCCTGCACACAGTGAGCACAAGCTGGGTGTAACATGCTACCCGATCAGAAGGGCGCTGTTCTACACCTGCTCTGCAGAGGTGCCAGTGACAAGGCAGGAGCAAGGCCGTGGAAAACCAGGCAGGGCCGGGGCTTGCATTTGGGCAACTTAGGCAGTTGCCTAGGGTGCCAGGATTATGGAGGGGGCGGCTTTTTGCAAGGGGGGGCGGCAGGCGGCTCCGATTGACCTGCCGCAGTCATGCCTGCGGAGGGTCCCCTGGTCCCGCGGCTCCGGTGGACCTCCCGCAGGCACCACTGCGGCAGCTCCTCCGGAGCCGCGGACCATGGGACCCTCCACAGGCATGACTGCAGCAGGTCCACCGGAGCCGCGAGACTCGTGCGCGGGGCAGCGAAATGGCCTGGCGCCTAGGGCACAAGAAACCCTGGTGCTGGTCCTGGAACCAGGCCTTAAGTTTTTAGAGTTGGTCACATGTGTTAGCACTGGAACATGTCTAAATCTGCAAGACATTTAAGCCCAGTGCCTCAAAGATATTTAGGTGCCTAATTCCTGTTGAAGGATCTGAGTCCTAGGGCCTGATCCAAATCTTACTACAGTCAGCGGAGAGACTCCCATCAATCGACCCTGCTTCAGGGAATCAGCTGCATAGTCACATACCATCAGTTACAGAAGCTGACCGCAGGCCAGGCCTTTCTGGTGCTGGCATTAACAGCAACAAAAAGTTTGACAAATAAAAATCATTTTCTAGTTGTGCCATGGAAAAATGGAAAGTTACTGCTTTGGCGAGAATTGTTGCACGATCTGTTCCCCTCCCCAGCACAGATCTCCCTGTCCAAGCCTGGCTCCAGCTGAAAGGCAACTCCCCATGGGGTGCCCCCCCTCTTCACACAGGCATGGTTTTAGGGCCCACTGCCCAGATGTCAACTTCAGTAGCATCATGGTAATTTAGCCCAGAAGGGCTTGAGGAACAGTCATGTCCAGGTGAGATGATGATGTAGGAGTTGCACAACAAGGGGACAAGTGTTGAGAACCCTAGAAAATGGCCTTTGAAAGCTCTAAGGAATACAGACCTAATGCTCTTCATGTCCTCCACAGTGAGCTGATTAATGGCGATGCCCTTTGTCTCGGCTAGGTGGACAGCCTTCCCGGACGCAGCATGGGCTTGTCTGAATGGCATCTGCAGTTAGAAGTACATACAAGAAAAAGTGAGCAAGCAACTAAGGTCCAGGACTAAAGAGTGTGTGAACACTTAAACGAATGTGGACCTTGTTTTACAAGGTGATGCAACATTCCCAGTGCTGTCAGAGGCTGGGTTTTCTGGGATACAGGGTGTGCCTGTTATGCAGGGCAACGCTATCTGCAAAAATGTCTGCCAGGCCACAATGCAACAATTACACTGCTGGGGATACAGTCAAAGGGGCTTTCAGTCCTGCTGGCTCAGGGCACAAAGACCACCAGGTGGGGATCCAACAGGACATAAGCAGGTGCCTCACAAAGAAAGGAGAGAGTGACCCCTTCCTCTGAAGTATCCAGCTCTTGGCACAAAATGAAATAGCTTAAGATTGTTCCTACTGTGTATTGATGTCAAGAGGAGAATTGAGCCCAATTGTCTTTGCACTGTGAAGCCAAGACACACTCCAATGAGTCTTTGCAGCTTCAAAACCCTCCATCACGCTTTCCATTCAGATTTCCTCAGTACTTACTCCTTTACGAACCAAGTAGAGGGCCAAGTCTGTAGCCAGCATGTCAGGGCTCAAGGCTTTCTCCATGTTCTCCTTATGGATCTGCGGAAGTGAGGACCATAAGCAGAAACCAAGAGCTACTAACAGGTCACTGAAGAGGCCTCACACAGGAGATTTCATCCAGGAGAGGCCTGGCTTTTGAAAGGTCTCATTGCAAAACCAACCCACCAGAGTAAGACATTTACTTTCTGCCTTTCGTTTTCCTACAGTAGATGATCCAGATACTGCATTTTAAACTGCTGTAGACACAAAGGCTTCAGGTAGGAGACCCCTCCCTCTCTCCTGCTGAACCAGAGACCCTCCCCTCTATACAACCCCCCTGTTCGAGGGGTCTGCACACCTGAATGTCAGTGAGATAAGTTTCAAATTGTAGGCCCAATTCTGATCTCACTTTTTATCATCGAGACTCTTGACTTCGATGGAGTTACTCCTGATTTACACAGCAGTGTGCAAGCGCAGAATCAGACCCAAAACATAGTAATAAAAAGTTAGTCTTACCTGGAGAGTGGAAATGACTCCAGTTGCCACCTGTAGCACAGAACTCAGAGTATCGATAACATCGAACACAGCCTCCTTGTCTTCCTATTTGTTAACAAAAAAACAAAACCCATCCGCCTAGTGCAGTGGACAAAGCAGAGAGCAGCAGCAGCCTGGTGAGTGGACACAGTGTCCGTGCTGACCAAACACATCCGGTCTCTGTGCACGAGTGGCAATAACCACACTTGGAAGAACTGCCAGCCCATGGAGCTTTGGGCATGATGATGGCCTTCTTTCCCCGGGCAGTCTAGTGCCCAGCTGAGGAGGACATTCTAACAGCAGTTCAGCCTAGTCAATGGGAATTCAGAAGGGGGCGATCTGATTACACTGTAGGTTATTTCATTTAAAAACAATCTTAAGCGAACCTTTGTGCTAGTGAAAGAGCCAGACTGCCAGTCCAAGAGAGCGAAGGCCTGTATCGAACACAGAGCAGCAGCGCAAGCTTTCTCCATGCTGCTCTCTGCCACATGCTCTGGAGTGGCCATTGAGACGGGCAGAGGAGTAGCTCAATCCCCACGCCCACTCAGCTCTTGGCTGGAGACACTTACCCTTGGTGCTGTTTGTGATGCAGAAACTTTCCTGGTAGCAACCTCATCAACTCCCTTAACGTAGCTCAGCTAACAGTTGTCAAGAGGATAGAGACCCTTGATCGCAGTCACTCTGGGCCAGATTTGAGTCAGTATATCTGGCAATAAAACTGCTGTGTCCTATTATCAGACCTCCAAGCCATCCAGACCCTGAGCCAGATCCACAACTGGTGTAAACTGGCATAGCTGCATTGAAATCAATACACTGGATTGACACCAGCTGAGGATCTAGCTCTGTAGCCTTAAAATTCTCAGTTGTCTTTTGTTCCATAATCCATCATTAGGATTTGGAGCAACTCAGCTACAAACTGCAGTCTTTAAACCCCCTCATCTCTGAATATGTAACGACCATGTCCCAAGCAGGTCATGTGCAGTGTGTAGGTATGAATGGATTTTGGAGAGTGTGTTCTGTTCTGTCTATGCAAAGAAATGGAATGAGAATTCGGGTTTACCTGCAAGTCCTTGTTGTAGGTGCTTGGGAGTCCCTTGAGAATCATCATCATTCCAGAACACTGCAGAGAAGGGGAAGTTTAAGGTACTTGGATTAAAACAAGAATAGTGAGGAATTTTAAACTGTTTCACTCAGCAGAGCTCCAAAGACAAGGCTGCATCCTCTTGCCAGATTTCTGTACACCAGCCATTGCTCGTTTAAAGCCTGATCTCCGGGGGGCCCACTGAAATCAGTGGGAAGGCTCTCAGGGACTTCCCTGGGAACAGGATCAGCCCGTTATTTGCCAGATTTTTTTTTTAAACCTTAACCAAAGCAAACACCTATTGGCAGACCAGTAAAATAAAAAAATAAAAAGATGGACCATTATCAGAATTCCACTATAGTTAGTAAGATTCTGTAGATGGTTATTAAATGGATAGCAGACATGTGCCTTCTTATGCCTGTTATTCACAGTGGATGGACCTTCCCCCACTGGCAAGACTTGGCCTCTTTGTGTTGTTACTTGTTCTGTCTGGTGGCCACCTTGTGCAACTGCTTCACGTAGTGGTGTGTGTTTTGTAAGGATTTTGTTGCTGGTCATCCATGTTGTCCTGTTAGATCTAACTGCAATCAGTGCCAGGTTGTGGTGTGTATCTGGGATACAGTCCGGGAGGTGTGTGCTATTCCTGATGTCTGTAGCCTTGAGGTACAACCTTTCCTAAGGATTATATTCTACTTTGTCTAATAGCATGCTCAGAGGGGTGGCAGATGGTGGGGATGCACCATTATCTCCAGGTTACAGCTGAGGAAACAGATACATAGGGGAAGTTAGGGCCTAACTGTTAAAGTGGCCTCTGACTTTGGGTGCCTCAAACTCTGGCACATCTTAGAGCTCTGTTTTCACCCTCTGTTCCTACTGACTTGAGCTGGAATTGTGGGTGCTCAGCACCTCCTGTTCCACACGCAAGTCAAGCCAACCTTTTCAGCTGTAGCCTCTAACGGACTTGCCCAGTGGCTCCCCCAGATTCAGGAAGCGAACCAGAGTATGATAGGTGGGATTTAAATTCCTCTCCCAACTATGCTAGCTGGGGATGAAGACAATAGTAATGAGCATCCCAGCGCTCTGACATCTCCTCCCCTTGCAGACTCACCCTTCCAAACACACGTCCAGCCTTGCTGCGGATCAGCTCCAGACTGTCTGGATTTTTCTTCTGAGGCATCAAGCTACTCCCTGTGCTGAAAACAAAACACTGAGCACATGAGACTGGTGAGGTCCCTTTCTGTAGAGAGCGAGATGGGAAAGAGTTCATGGGGGCTCTGTACTCTGCACTGCAGCAGACCAGGGAAGCTACACCTGCCACCACCACGTACAGTCTAACTGCTCGTGGCAGGAAATACCTGGTGCTCTCCAGCATTCATGAAGAACGGGGCTAATTTCTCTTGACACACCCAGTAGGGGCAGGGGTTCCCAAACTGTGGAAAGCAACTGTCTGGAATTTTCCAGAAAACGTCAGGAATATTAAACCCATTGCTCCATTCCCTGTCAGCTCTGGCATGTTAGCAGCAGGTCTGGCATGCGAGAACGGCTCCTTGCCCCACGCGTTAGTCCTTTGCAGCCCCTAGTCTCACACTCTAGGAAATGCTGCATTGGGATGTTACAGGATACTAGGGCAATTCATAGTAAGAGACCCCGGTGAGGTCACTGGGTGGAATCCAGCACACACACAGCCACAGCTGAAGGAACTGTCAGTTCCTTTACCTGGCCTTAGACACACAAGGCACATTCATCCCTGCAAACTCCACTGACTTCAGTGGGGTTACACCAAGGATGAACTGGATCCTTTGTGCACCGGAGCAGTGTGCTATTGCTCTGCAGCCTTCTCTGCTTAGTTAGTTTACACAACAAGTCAGGAATGGAGTCTGTCCCTTTGACACTGCTGTAGCTCCATTTTAATGGAACTAGTCCGGATTTAAGCCAGCACAGCTGAGAGCAGAATCAGAGCCCCTGCATTCTAAAGTGCTGCTTGTGTAGCTGGAGTGGAGTGATTCTGTGTCTGTCTAATGAAGACTTTAAATAAGATGCAAAATATCACAGATCCCCCATACGTGCTGCTTCTCCCCTAACTCAGCCTAGACGTGCCAGATTGTCTCATAGGAAGAGAGCAGGGATGCTTGTAGATAAATTTAACGTGCATTTTGTCTACAACTACCATGCATCCCTGCTCCTGAGCCTGTATCAAATCTGCTCTGGGTTTAGCTCCGTCTCGCCAGAAAGATCTTAGCTGTCTTATTCAACAGCTATGTACATATATTGAAGGGAGCCCAGTCCCCTAAGGGCGTGGTCATTCTCGTACCAGGATATAACAACAAATTGTGGCTTGATAACCCTGTCAGAGTGAGAAATGAGACTAGTAACAGGAAATCTGGAAGGATTGCAAAACAAGTCTGTTTAAGGAAAGGCCCTTTTTACGGGAACTCCCAGCATAGGAGGATTTTTTTTTTTTTTATTATTCTTGGTTTCTCATTTATAGCCTGATTCCACAAGTGTTTACTCAGGCAAAATGCCCAGTATGTACGACAGAAGATTCAGCAGAGTAGGGCTACAGGATCTGGCCTTTACTGGGATCAGAGTCAAAATATTTTTTTAGTAATATGTACACTTATAAAGCTCCTAACGTCCGACACTCTAGTATTAATTTACATGATATTTCTGTGAAGCAGCGAAGTCCCCCTTTACCATGCCCATCTTACAGGCAGGCAAACTGAGGCAAGGAAGCTGAGTGATTTGCCCAGTGGCACTGGCAAGGAAGGAGTAGAATCCACAACCCCTCTCCTAGCAGCAATTCGTTCCAAAATGGAAATAGTCACACAAGTAACCTGGTCTCCCTGCATCTAAAAGAAAAAAAATCAGGTTAATGGGGAATATTTGTCCAGGTGCAGAAGTGAATGATAAGAGACCGCTCAAACACACGCTGTTACTGGGCATCTGACAGGACTTTGCAAGCAGAAGGCTCCACATCTGAGTACAGTTTAATTGTCTCTCTTCATACCTGATTGAGAAGCCAGTCCCAGCTCAACGCCAAGCCTGTCATTAGGATATGGCAAATATATAGTGCCCATCCCTGCCTCCCCAACCCCTCCCCAGCCTATGCTGTGGTGATGGCGGCAGGACACATGCATCTCTGGGGAGCTAAGGATACTAGTGGGTTGAAAAGAGGGTACAGAAAAATGGGTGCTGGTAGCATGCTCCGTTGGGTTGGGAAGATGACATCTGAAGTACAAGTATGTTACTGCCAGCCCACCAAGCAGACTACCTTTTGTGGGAGCTATGCCCCAGGACCATCTTTATTCTCCCTGCCTAGTTGTGAAAGCCCCCCTCTATCATAGCAACCCACTCGGAGAAGTGCTAGACACTCCCTCCTGATCCCAGTGCAGGGTGTGAGCGATGCTGATTTATAGCAACTCGCTCGATTGAGGTTTTTGGGTCTTTTCCTCCACAATCCCCTGTTTATATATATAAAAAAGGTCTGAATACAATTCATATGAGCTGCTTTTATTTGGAATGTGGGAAATGGGTTGGTGTGTGTGCGGGGGGTGGAGGATAGGACTGCGATAAGCTAGAGAGTTACCTGTAGGCATCAGACAGAGTCACAAAGCCAAATTCCTTTGTACTATAAATGATGAGATCTTCAGCCATCTTGCTTAGGTGAATCATTAACAAGGAGGCAAAGAAGAGAAACTCCACTGCAGAGAAGGGTGACAGTCAAAAGCATATGAAGGTCTTATTTTGGCTGCCATTGCTAGTCACAGTTGTAATTTAGCTGCAGGAAAATTCAGGCTATGAACAGCCATAAGCATTTGAGGTAAAATTCAAGTGTGACTTAGGAGCCAAAGACTCACTGAAGTCAATGGGACTCAGGCTCCCAAGTCACTTAGGCACCTTCAAAGCATTTGCCTGAGATCTATTAGATTTGTGGAAGGCCCGTCACTTGGGTTGTTGCACAAAGCCCTGATAGTTTCAAATTAATGGTGACTCCATCTCCTCAGCACATGCCATTGAGAGTTTCTTTACCATGAGGGACTCAATTCCTCTGGAACGGCAATATCCTCACCATAGGTAAATTGGCATAGCACTGCAGTCAAAGGAGCTCTGCAGATTTATGCTAGCTGAGGATCCGGACTCCAGGGTCCTAACTTCAGCGACTTAGGGTCACAAATATAACACCAGATACCCACTCGGCTCTCTAGGAGCTGAGGGGTGAAAACATTATCTGCTATCTGTTCTTATCAGTTTATTGCCAGGTTAAGAGCTCAATCCTCCCACCAGGAAGTGCAGGGTGTGTGTGTGAAAACACCACATCTGAGCTTTCCTCCCCCTTGAAAAGTTTACTGGGAAGAATCTCAGAGAAGCAGGTTACCGGTGAGCATTCAGGGAGGGGGGAGGGAAAGTGATAAAGTTGCACCTACCCACGAAGTCTCGCTCACTAGTTGCATCCATGCTGTTCAAGCTGATGGAAGCAAAATCAAGTTCTGTAATTTTAAAAAACACATACACAGGGTCAAACCACTGGCTATTATTTGAGCTCTGAAGCCCTGCTTCACCAGGCTACCCAAGCATGTACTTAAACTTTAAGCAGGAGCAGTGCCATTGCTACTCGCCCGCTTAACGTTAAGCACACGCTTAAGAGTGGTGAAGAATTAGGGCCTTAATTATTACCCCTAGACTTTCAAGGGAACAGTAGCTGATCAGCTCTGCTATTGTGTTCCTCTTGCAGGCACCAGAGCATCAAATATTTGTAATCTCATCTCACTTCAGAGAGTATTTTTATCACAAGGACTGTGACCCCTAAGCAAAGTACGTTGCAGTTGATGGGAGTCTTCCCATCGATTTCAATGGGATTTGGACCAAGCCTTCTAGTGCCAGTTATTTTCCAAGCAGCAGGGTAAGGGATTGCAACATATCTAGAGGGTGGAGTTGGAACACGTGGTTTAATGGCCACCTGTCACAGATGGCTCCAGAGTGCTCCGTTTCCAACCAGAGTCCGCTTCAGGGACCCACAAAACTCAGGGACGTACTGCCTCATCTTTGATGGACGGTTCTGAATTTAACAAGACCTCTGGGATCTATTGCTGTCAGAGTGCATGGATCAGCATCTTGCTGCCTGTGCTTCATCTTAGGCAGATGCAAAGAGGAGTGTTCCCTGCCAGTGACTGCTGTAGCAAAATGCCCCACTACCAGGGCTTCTCTTAAGAGTGCTAGAGAAAGGGTTGTGGGCAGGGAACTAGCTGCGTGTCCCCTGCTACTGTGGGGAAAGGAGAAAGCATAGCAAGGGGAAGTGAGGTGAAGATCCTCTATAGCGGGGTGGGAAAACTATGGCCTGTGGGCTGTATCCAGCCCACCAGCTGTTTTAATCTGTCCTTGAGCTCCTGCTGGGGAGTAGGGCTTGCCCTGCTCTGGCGCTCCATCTGGGAAGCAGTTTCTACCCACATATCAGAAATGGCCGTAGTGAGGGGCATCTAAACTCCTAAAGCCTGTCCTGTTTTCCTCATAATGTACATTAAATGTATTTGGCTGATGGGAGCATTAATCCCTTACCACCTCATGAAAAGGGTGTAGTACTTACAAAAGTCAGCATTTTGCTTAAGTGATCTAGTCTATGATGCAGCATTCAACCTGTTACCATCCCCAGACTTGTCACTCACTAACTCAGTTCTGTGAATGGAAAGACAATTTACCTTTACGGAGAAACTCTCGATCAATACCCAGTGGGTTGCCAGCTACAGCACCGCTGCAAGGCAGAAAGAAACCTCATGCATGACACCCTGCATTTCTGACACTCACAAACCTGCAGCAGTGTCCACAACACAAACTCCAGTTACAGAAAGCGGTGAAAGGCACCGGTCTTTGATACCTGGCTGCTTTTTCTACTGCACTGCCCCATCGCACACTGTATGTGGGCAGCTGTAGTATATTTTGTTAGCTCCTGGCCAAAGTCAACCAACGTGAATAAGGCATGGTTTCTATTTTGAAGTGTTTAGGGCAGGATCCTGTACCCAACAGAAGAGCCTGCAGATACTGGAGATCTCTTCTGCAAATCCAGACAGCCATGTCTGAAATATCTGCCTCCCAGGGGGCACTGGGCTGAAGGCACAACATTACACATGAGAAGCACTAGCAGTCTGAGTGTTCTCAGTCCACATTAGCCCAGGTAGGCTAACAGTCCATCAATGGATACCACACAGATGGATCCCTCCAATGTAGACAGAGCTGTAGATGATGCAGAGCAATGATTAGGGTAGTCAGAAGGAATGTATCAAAAGTGAGTGTCGTGGGGGGGGGAGTATATTACTTGCATAAGAAAGTTATAAGCTTTGCCATCTGTACCATTTACAACTGAGAGCTCAACAACTTCCTCCATCAGCACATACAGCTCACATTGGGCTCACTGAGTAGAAGGACCTCAGCCCTCACATATGTGTTCTCTCTGTAAGATACAGAAGTGTTACCCCCCTACACAAAAAACAAGCAAAACAACTGAACGCTTTACCTTCCCAATGGCAAAACATTGATCCTTCTCTTCACTTCTCCCAGACGCTCAGAATCCCGGGTGAATGCAACTGCATGACTGTGGGGAAAAAAACAAAAGGAAAAAAGAGGACAGGTAGGAAAGAAGCCTGTTTCACATTTTCCTCTCTAAAGTGGAATGCAGCTGTTGTAAGGAGTGTCAGGTTGTCAACCCTGGAGACCAGAATCTTATTTATCAGCAGATCACAGAGCCCATGATACTGTTGGCATGGAAAGCATGGCGCCCAGACACCATGGTGAGGGGTGCCTTGTCAGTGAAGAGATGGAAAGGGCA
The DNA here is from genome assembly GCF_003597395.2 of Chelonoidis abingdonii. Lineage (NCBI taxonomy): Eukaryota > Metazoa > Chordata > Testudines > Testudinidae > Chelonoidis > Chelonoidis abingdonii. The sequence continues at coordinate 11,933,925 of NC_133788.1, forward strand.
GCAGCAGTGCAAGCTTCCCCATGCTTCCCCCTCCAGTGAGCCGCAACACTGGCCTACAGGGACCACCCCTAAGTGGTTGACAGGTGCCCTCTTCTTCACGGCCCCCTCAATCATCTGCTCTCTGCAAAATCTATTCAAAGTAGAGTGTGGGCTCAGAACCCTGGTAAACTACGTGCAGATTAAAATGGAGCTGTTAGGGTTGGTCCTATGGTCTTTTGTGGCAGAGCCTATGAGCTACTCTAAGTTTAGTTCCTGAGCTTGGCTGCCTGGTGTTTGTGCAGGGAGAGCTTTGGATTTTATGCACTCATCCCCTGTGTTTCTTCTCTGAACCCACTCACAACCCAGGAAGAGCATTAAGGAAGGTTAACTCAGTATAGGGCTCCTGGTAGCGTGAAGTTTGGTGTGCTACCCATCCCAACTCGGACATCTTGCAAAACAGCAGCTTCCTAGGTTAGCTTTGGGAGTGACTTCTGCATCACCACGTGTTGATGTGACAAGGCTGCATGCACAGCTGTCAGTGAGCTGGTCCCCAAGGACAAATTGTCACAGCAGATCTTACGAAGTTACCTGAGTAAAAAGTGGCTCCACCGGATTGGCTGAGCTCTTTGCAGATGAGTATAGCCAGGAAAGATCACATCAGTTTCTCTGCAATAAGTAGTAAGAGAGGAGGGAGAAAAGGAAGACCTACAGTTCAAAAGAGTCCAGCAAATCCAACAACCTGCAAATTATGTGCTGGAGGCTCACAAAAAGCCAGGAAGTACCGAGCACAATAACCATCTAATAATAGATGCAGTAGCTCAAACAGAAGCTATGGGCTTGATTCAGAAATAACTAGGTGAGGTCGTTTGACTCGTGTTCCGTAGGGATAATCACAATGGTCCCTTCTGGCCCTAAATCCATGACGGAAGTGTCAGAGCCAGGATTAGAACTCAGGAATTCCCAGTCCAGAGCACAGTCCACTAGGCTTTCAAGATGCTTTTGTACCATTATTGGTTTAGGGTAGTATCAACCCTTTGTTGTACAGTAGTTATTTATCCTCATATTTGTTAGCTATGAAGAGAACTGTGACATTAAAGTATCCTATAATGAAGGCTCATCAGTCTATGATAAATTGTTTGGATCACTGTAGTTTAGTCAGCTGCTACAGTCATTACTGTTTTTAATCGTTACAGTCTGGAAAGGTTGAGCAGTCCCAGCTGCCTCTATTTGATTTTGCTTTATTAAAATTAAATTTTAGCCTCTTCAACATGATTTGTTGCCAGGATACATCTGGGATAAGAGGAAGTCTCCATGCAGCAGGCCAGCCATTCCCTGAGAGAAAAGAAGGGGCCAATCCTATTACTCGGACCATCAGCTGCAGCTGCATGCCCTTTGCCTGACTGAACATGGACACTGTATGAGCTGAATGGAAAGAACACCGCTGACTTCAGTGGAGTGCTGCTGATTTATGCTAGATAAGGATCTGGCCCAGAATTTTTAACATCACAGCACACAAGCAGCTTCCCCAAGAGATTCCGCAGCGTTTCGTTTCATAGCTTGGGCTTGGAAAAATAAGGACTTACGCAGCAGCCCGTTCCACCAGAGTCTTGATAAATTGCAACAGGTGAGCAGACAGGACAGAGCAGGAATTTCGCATATAGAGTCTCAAGTCAGTCACAACCTGCAAGAGATCCCCAGACAGTCAAGATGGAGCATGATGTACATTGTGACCAAACAATATTCACCAGGTCATTTGACTTTTACCAGCTTAGGGAACTGGATAACAAAGTCAACCCCCCCGCCCGCCCCCCACACACACTTTCAATAGTGAAAACAACTTCACAATGCCTTACAGATGCCATTCAAGCAATTCAGGGCTTTCAATATAATTAATTATTAAATGGGAGTTTCACTATATTTGAATTTGCTCTCCGAGGGCCTGATCCAAAGCCAATGGGAGTTTTTGCATTAACTTCAATGGGCTTTGGCCCAGGCCCCATCAGTGGTTCCCTTAATAGAAGATCTATGAACCTGTAACTCCCGCTGATGTTAGGATCAGGTCCTAGCCCCTGCAGAAGACAAACACAGAGGGGAAAATAATCACATAAGCTAATATAAGCACCAAGGGACTCAAAATATAACATCAAGCAGCCCAAAGCTTAGAGGTCTGGTCCATCTAACTGTCAGAAGCTAAAAGCTCACAGACAACCCTAAGCTTTTTTCTGGGAAACCTGTACTCCGTGCTCAGACACACAGGACCAGATCCAGTGCTGAAGTGAAGCCATTCGAAAGACTGCATTAATTTCAATGGGTGCTGGATCAGGCCCATAGAGAGAGAAGTGAAAAACAAAATCATCTAGGGAAACAAAAAGAACTAGATGGTGGGGGATGGAGAATGAGTCTGGGAAAAGTTATGGACTCGAAATTTTAGTCGATCAGATGAAAACACAATATTTGTCCCTGAAGTCAAGAATACGACTTGCCAAATGAAATTACTGCAATAGTCAGCAGCCTGGACTAACATCTGAAGCTCTGAATTGAAAAGGACGAGGAGTCAGTATTGCTGAGTAATGGTGATAAAATGGAATATACTGGGACTATAAAATTAACAGTAACCAAAAAAGTTAGAAAAACTGATAGAGGTCAAAGCAGAAGTGTGAAAATTAACTGCAGGTGTCCGCCTAATCATAGCAATAGCTTTGGTAACTGCAAAGCTCTTCACATTTAATTGCCGGAGTACACATGTGAGCTATAAAGAAAGATCCCCGTGTCTATGGGCTAGACTTGGGATTCTAAAGTCCCTCAGAAATGCAAACATAACCTACAGTGCGGTTACACAAACATAACCCCCTCACTGGGAAAATGCAAGTTTCTCTCAGGGTTACTAGATCGCAGAGTCTTCAGCAGACAGCTAGATGCCTTCCAAAGCAGTGCATATGTGCGCCACTCCCTCTGCTTAGTAGCACTTCTAACCTGCTCAAGTGTGTGTGAGATGATCACCCTTTAGTGGCTGCAGAAAATAGATCAGACTATGACTAATACTACAGCGATCTTGGGTTCACCTTCAGCTCAAGTGGTTGGGACTGAGTCCCGAGTTCTGTCCTAGTTTGGACGATTAAGTTCACGCAGGAATGATGTTCAGTCCAGGTGGAAACCACGAAGCCTGCCATGGAACGGCTGCAACTTGTCTGAAAGAGTCTTGAAGCACCTCAGGTTTCCTCTTTTGCACAGAGCTCCTATTGAGTTCCAAAGGAACGCTGTGCAAGAGTCTGGCTGCACCGTCTTGGCCAAAAGAAATCGAGTTCAATTTGTGTTCGTACCCAACACCATTGCTCAGCAACTGTGCTCATTCTGTCCACCCAGCACTCATAGGCACTAGATGAGGGGCACACCTGCAGTGACTAAGTCCCAAGGGATCATGTTGTGGATGTCAATTAAGAAAAGGGAAAGGAGGTAGAAGGAAATAAAGGACACAAAGCAAGTACTGAATGACACAAGGCAATTCTTGCCATACTTGATCATTCCGGCTTCGTCCGGTGTGCAACTTCCCAGCTACATCCCCAATCAGCTCCTGAGGGCAACAGAAGAATTTCCATCAGTGTTAGCAGTATTGGAACGATAAGGACTGCAGAGACAGCAGACCCCACCTGCGCTTAAAAGTCAAGGCCTGGATTCACAAACGCTGACACAAATGCTTAACTTTATGCAAGCAAATAATACACTGGAGCCATGCAATTCAGGGCAGGGACAGTTCTGTTATGTGCTAGTATAGTGCTTGGTCCACAATGGGGCCCCATATGCAACTGCAATACAAATAATCCCCACGGGGGCCTTTCTGTGCCACCAGACTATACATATTCAGTAGTAACTAATAATATGTTAAGCACATGGTTAACATCCATAAGTAGGATCAGGGCCCAAGGCTGCTTTGGGCCAGGTCTGGCCAAGTCTTCTCCTAGTAATATTTTGGGACAGCCTTCTCTCACTCTGAATACAAAATAAGATTGGGGGAAAAAAATATATGCCACCAAATGTATAAATAAGAGTTTTGTCATTGCAACATATTTTTAATTCTCTCAATAGGGATGTAGCCTAAAAAGGAAACAAATCAAAGTATTTAAGGTGAGAAGACTTATTTTACTACTGCCAGACTGATCAGAGGCATGACCTGGAAGTTATCAGGAAATTAGAGGAACTGGACCTTTAGTCTGCGTTCGTTGGCAGTGTGGATATCCTCATCGCTTTTGCTCACCACAAAGGCTCCCCTGGACCATTCTTCAGAAATCTACATCAGGAAAAGACACCAGTCAGTGGTTAATGACGCTTCTTTACTGCACAAGGGTGTTGGAGGCTTGATTTAGGTAGGTTTGTAAAATGTTTTGCGATCCTTGGATCTAGTAACTGGGGCCTCATCCTGATCTCAAACTGGTGTGATTAAATAACTTGACTGAAATCACTGAACTTACACAATGGTGCACAAGAGATCAAAATCAGGAACTAAAAGGTGCAAAGCCTTATCAAGAGACTCTTGCTGTCAAATTAGAAATACATCTTAAGCCTCATTAAAATTGCATCAGATCAGTGCCACGCCCTCCTTCAGGGTGCAGGAATATGTGTTATTGTACTTTCTGGGGGATACACTCCATGAATCTGTTCCTCCACCTCTAACTACTATCATTTAAGACACAGGAGGTTAAAAATGTACTTGACACAGTGAGTTGAAAAGTCAACCAGCAATACAACGCACCAACATTTTCATACGTAAACACAGTACGGATTTCCCCATTGTTCACAATGCGTAATCAGCAACAATGGATTAACAGAGATGCATTCCCCTGGCTTATCTGCTGAAGTTTCTCTTTACCCCTGTACAATATGGCGAATTAATTCAGACAGCCAGACACAAGAGCATCCTGTGCATCAGCTCAAAGAGACCATTCCCAATTTCTACTGAAACAATTCCTGAGTACTGTTTGTTCCGGGAAGGGGGTTTGCACTGAATGCACCTCAGCAGGGGGTCTCAGCTTCTATAACGGCCTTTAATAACATTTGTAGAAGACTTTCAGAACCCACATTCCTGCCACATTACCTGGGGTCACAGGCTACCAGCCAACATTTATTATATTAAACATAATTCTTTTTCTTCTAGATCTAAGCACACCTTAAACAGATGCTATTGAGGCTGTTGATCTTAAATATGGAACTCTCTCTGCACACAGGCTCCTATCTTTAACACACATATACCACAAGTCATTCACAGATGCGGGGGGAGGGGAAATGCAGGTTGAGTGATTAAGTGAATTTTCCGAAGGCGACAAGAGAGACAATGTTAGACAACATTAGAACTAGAGTTCCTGGCTCCCTGGCCTGTGTTCATGCCATTAGATTGTGTTACTCTTCAGGATTCCAGGGATCTAAACATATCCAAGTAGTCCCAAGACATACACTGCCATTTCCCCAAAAACAGAGTGGTGCAGGCATGCTATAGAAATCAGTAAAACAAAAACCCTCCTCTTTTTGAAGTGAAGAGCAAATAAAGGATAGACTCATGAACATGAGTTGCCTCTTTAGGAAATCATTCACCTTTGTAATACCTCCAGATATTGTGATGCTATAGCTATCCACAGAAACGACAAATCTTTCACAGTCGGAAATGGCAGCGGCTTGGAGTGGGCTTACGGATTTGTTGTGCTTGATTATATGTTTCTGCCTGCAGGAACAGAGACACTAAAATGGGAGATCTCCACCAGGCAACTAAGCACAACATGGGTTAGAGTGCGTACACCTGAACGGGAAGCAGAGATAAGCCAAGGGTCAGGACAGATGCTGGACCCCCAACTTTATAATCAAAGACATGATTCAAGACACCATCCCTGTTCAGGGAAGCATGTAATGTGCCTACTTTTAAATAATGGGACTTAACCATGGTTTTCTTGAACCAGGACTAAGGAAGATTACAATGCAGACTACCTAAAAAGAGGAAGATCAACAGACAATTAGCAACGGCTAAAGCTTCAAGTCAAGAGTGGGTACCTGTGGCAATGCCTGACAACTTTTTATCACACCCTGTGCTCAAGCAAATACATACCTTTTCTAATCCACTCAGAATCTTCTCCAAATCACCCTTGGTTAGAATCCCAGACTTCTCCAAAGCCTTGGCATAAGCCATGCTCCCTCGGATGTCAACTTCCGACAACCGCTGGTCATAAGCCATGGAAGAGTTGAGAGTCTCCATGATGGGATCAGTGGCTCCTACAAATCTTCCTCCCCAAAGTTTATCCCCCTATGCAAAAGGAAGTTTTTTAAAAAATGCAGGTTAAAAGGACATACTAGTAAATCTGAAAGAACCTTCAAAGAAACACTCTTTGGGATGAGTATTAATCCTGAGGGACGGCATCCCTGAATCTACCAGAATAGAAGGAACAAATTGAGATCTGGTGTAAGTGAGTACAACTCTGTCAATTAATTTGGCCTAGTACACTGACTTCCACTGAAGTCAACAGGCCAACTTTGGCGGTAACGTCAAAGGTGCTGTAAGCGAGTTTACGCTGCTGTAACCTGTGCAGAGGGAGGCCAGGACAAAAGGGAGCAAGGGGGCCCTGCTTTGAATGTATACATTGAAACCCTCTGTCCGCAGCTTCTCCCGTTACATCTCTCTCTCCCAGACCCTTATCATGAGTCCGTCTCCCTTATGTACACTTACCAGTTTGTAATCACCTACAAAAAACTTGACTACAGTTTGGCAGCTGCTGTGCTAAGGTCACTGCCTACCACGCTGCCCACTCTTTCCTTGTGTTCCCCCATCCATCTGTCTGTAGCCACCTGTTGTCTCTTGTCTTGTATTTAGATCGTAAATGTCTTGGGAAAGGGGTTATCTTTTTGTTCTGTGTTGACATGTAGCACAGTGAGGTCCTAAGCACTACCACAACGCAAATAATTATACATCATTTCCGAATTGCGGTGAATGGGAACTGCCAATATTCATCTAAGAGCAGAATGTGGCCCATGCTCAGATAATAAGCAATACAGCCTTTGAGTCATCATGAGAGAACAGATCAGAAAAAGGCTGATGTCATATTCAGAATGCCAGGACTCTTGCATGCCGTTCCACAGATGGGCAGTTTGTCTTTGTCATTAGTGTCTAGCTACTGAACCGTTACTGCTGGATCATGGGCCCTAACCAACTGTACTTTGTCCCCAGCACAAGTGTGGCATCTTTATGTCCTCATTTTTCAAAGTGAGTATAAGGGCATGTGACGCACAACCAGCATTGACCTCTCTTTTAAAGCAGTTCAAAGCACTGACATCCTTTTAGAGCAAAATAATTGGCCAGCAAAGGACATAGCAAAGACTAGCACTTTTCCACTGTTTTGAACAAAGAATGCTAAGTTCGTTATAAAGAATAAAAAGCAGAGGAGGGGTTTTAAGTGAGAGGGAGCTGTGGGCAGATACAAGCTACCTCTATTAAAAACACTTCTGGCATTATGAAGTATTTTAAGTTCACATTGTGCCAGAGTCTCTCCTCACTTATACTAGTGTGAAGCAGGAATAACTTCATTTACTGCAGTGGAGTTACACCACGGTAAAAACAGTGTAAGTGGCAGGAGAATCAAGCCTGCTATGTTTTAAGTTTCAAGGACAGGTTTTGGTTTGTTAAATGCAGTTACACTGCATTTACAGAATAAGTCAAATGAGTCAAAATTTACCCTGCTGTAAATCTACTGCACTGATTAATTTGACATTGGAGGGTGGCATTACAATATTCTTTGTGGGCACCTTTCTGAAGCGAACACACTTTAAGCCACTCGAATGCGTAAACCTGCATGTGACCTATTTCACCATGCATTTGTACAACGGCATTGCTTCATTAGCAAACAGAAACATGTTTCCCTTGGTCCCATGTCACTTGTTTACACAGATGGACACATCCCTGAAGTCCTTACACAGGCAAAACTCCCACTGACATCAGATGGGATGTCTGCTTGTGTAAAAAATCCATGTTTTGGCCTAACAGATTCAAAAAGAAAGTTTCCAAAGGAGATATTAGCAGATAGAGGAGCAATTGGGAAGCATTTACAGGAAGAGCCTGTAGCAGAGTTTAAATGGATACTTGTGCCCATCTAATAAATTTTTCACACCCCTTCTACTCTATCTGCAGGCCAGGAATCACAGCCACCTTCTCTGGCAGAGGACTGGATAGGACCCAGTTTCAAGTTAATCAGTGCCACTATTTCATCAGCTAGCGGGGTCATTGTTGAGCAAGTCTTTCCCCAAACAAGGACTGTCTCCACATATCTACCAATCCCTGATGAACAAAGATTGTTCCTGGGGTGTATCTTACAGTCCCTACGGGGGGCAATACACTAAGTGAAGTCCTGGGGAGTTTTGCCCCCAGGACTGTAGAATTAGGTCCTATAGTTGGAGATTTTTAAAAATTTATTGTCAGGGCAGCTTTGTCAATACAGCCATTTTTTAATTCTAAATTTTGTCAGTCAGATTCTGCACAGTCTCAGCTTTGCTACCACCTAGATTTTGGCATCATATTGATTTCCTCTACTGTTTCAAGTGAATGGCATTTTGCCTGTCAAACCTATACAATTACACAGCCTGATCTCTGCAGAACTTTAGAGTAGATATGATTGTTTCCTCATCAACTCTGTACTAAGGACAAGTGAAGGGGGACGAAATCTGGAGATCAACATGAGACCATAGAAGCAGTTGGAGTGGGGAATGGGGAAAGACATGTCTAAGTGTTTTGTTTCAGGTTCTCCACATATTGTTAGGCATAAACAGACAATTGAGGTAACTGAACCTTTACTGCAAGTGATTTAAAAAAAGAAAGTCTAGCTGTGAACATGCAAACACTTTTTCTCATCTTTTAGAGGTCACAGAATTTCATAATATATTTTGTGTGGGCTTCTCCCCTAGTCAAAATTTGCTACCGGTCAGACTATGGAAAGAACAAGGACGGCAAATTTTGACAGGTAAAAGACGCTTATCAGAAAAGTGATAACTACAGCGCACAATAGCAGATAAGGCCAAGAAGACTGTGCTAGCAATTTTTGAAAATGGAAAGCATGAACCGCTATGGGAACTGGTTAGATTTTGTTAACAGGGGCCAGTGCTGAGAATGCAGCATTTGTATAGAGAAGCGTCTTGGGGAAGCAACTCTAGGAGTGGGTGTCCAAAGAGTGATAAACAGGAGAGCAACAGCCACCTAAAAGAATGAGCCTTGGTCATGGGAAGAAACTCTCAAATAAATGGAGGTCTAAAATATTTTTGATTCACAGAAGAATTTACTTTGCCTTTGGAGCAGCTCCTATGATAGAACACTGATAATTAGGGGACAGCTCCTGATGATGCATCAAAGCTCACACTCACCTCAGATGCCATGTCGGATGAGTTTTTCTCCTCTCTCCTACCGACACCTCAGCAACTTGTGCAACCTGCAAGACAAGAAGGCACTGATTCTTCCCCTCAGCCGGGCGGTGCAGTGTGCAGCTTTGGGGTATGCCGCTCCTGCCTGGAAAGAAGTACCTCCGCCTCAGCTTTGCTGCAACCTGTTTACTCTAAACCAGGCTCAAGCAAAGCACATAATGAAAGCTGCACCATCAGTGCCCGCACGCAGCACAGGGGCTGGCTCGGGCCGGGTTACACAAGGCGGAAGGCAATTGCCCTGCCCGGAATAAGGAACAGGGACAGATCTGCTGTGACCCGACGCGCCCCGGTCGCTCCCAGCCCTGCTCACCTGCTTTGCTGCAAAGCACCGGCGCTGCTCGCCTCGCTGGCCCGAGCCCGGCTGCTTTTTCATGCCACCGGGCACCCCGGGGAGGGGCCGAACCAAGCCTGGAAATGCTCCGGAGGGTCCCTCCCACCTCCAATCCCCGCCCCCCTGCCTGGCTGTTTTCTTCTCCGTCCGCCTCCAGGCTGCTCTGGTTAATGCGTCAGCCTCTCTGGAAGGCTAATAATTGGAAGAGGGGGTGAGATCGGTGCTCACAGCTGACCCCGAGTCTATCTCATTTGTAGGGAGACAACTTGGGGGGGGCGCTATGGGGTACAGGGGAGAGACTCCTGCATTATGCATGTTTAGGGTGACCAGATGTCCTGATTTGATAGGGACAATCCTGATCTTTGAGTCTTTTTTTATATAGGCTCCTATTACCCCCACCCCCTGTCCTGATTTTTCACACTTCTTGTCTGGTCACCCTACGTGTGCAGGGGCAAACACCCTGCCAGGGGGTAATTGTAAGGCGTATGATTCCTTCTGGGGAGCAACACAAGGGTTTCTATGAGTGTTCAGTGACAACGTGGGTGAAGTGTCATTTATTGGAACAACATCTCTTAGAGAAAGAAGATTTTGAGCTCACCCAGAAGCAGAGCTCTTTGTGGCTGGGAAGCTTGCCTCACAAGTGATATCTTACTTCACCCACCTTTTCTCTTTACTGTCCTGGAACCACCAGAGCTACAACACCACCACTTATTTCAATGACAGACATCTGAAATCTCAGCTCATTATTTAGTAGGCCTTTAAAATCTTTTGCATTCCAAAAAAAAATGGCACCAGCTGGAGACATAGCCATGCAAAGTGCATTCAATTCTATACCTGTTGTGGGTAGGGATCAATTCGGAAGAGTCTGCTCCATCTATTGGTCTGACAAGGATGGCAGGATTGATATGGAATTTAATAGGTTCTTTTCCATCTCTGCGTCTACAATTCCATTAATCCCCTTTGCTGTGGACATTGCAGGAATAGTTTATAAGGTTCCGTGTCTCGCTGATTACCTGGAATTATTCCCGAGGAGTGGCTCTTTTTAACCTTTTGACTTTTCTTAGGCAGGCTGAGGCACAAGGGAATGGTCCTTGGATGCAGGGGTGGCTCCAGGCCCCAGCACGCCAAGCACGTGCTTGGGGCAGCATGCCGCGGGGGTCGCTGTGCCGGTCGCCGGGAGGGCGTTAGGCGGCTTTGGTGGACCTCCCACAGGCACAACCGGCAGAGTGCCCCTCGCGGCATGCTGCCCTGCTTGGAGTGGCAAAATGTCTAGAGCCGCCCCTGCTTGGGTGCTAAACTGTGCAACCTGAAATACCAGTGCTGCTGCTGACATGGACTTATATAAATATGCATTGGCATCCCGGATGCCAACTTTTACATTTTGCTTAGTGGCGTGCATTTCCAAAACCGAGGTTGAGGATTTCAGTCACTCATTTCAGAGCAGGGGGAAGCTAAGGACCCCCCCTCCCCCCAAAATCTATTGCTTGGCTTTAAATATTAAATAATACAGCAGCCAAGGGGGTTGCTTTCTCCTCCTTCCTTCTCCAGACAGTAAATGTGTTCTCTTTTTTTCCCCACTCTGTTTTTTTTGCTTTCTGTTTCATTCTTTTAATCTTTTATTTGAGACTTTTTTTTACGATTTGCATTATTTGTTAGTTACGTTACAATGCAATATTCATCTCAATCTGCAGTATCATGACCTTGGAGAGACTAGAAATGGCGCAAATGAATCCTTAGGGAAATTAGCCATCAGATCCCCAGCAGATTATTTAGATAATTTTTTCTCATCTATTTCCTTGTTATTTTGTTCTTTCTTCTTTCCATTTCCTCTGTGCACATTGGGATCACTCTCTTTCCTTTATTTGTCCTTTCCTGTTGTCTGGCCTCTTCTTCCATTCATCCCCTCTTGTTTCAATCCCACTATTTATGCCCCTTTTCCAATTCCCCCCTCTCCTCTCCTCCTGCTCTTTGGGGAGGTGTTTTCCTTATGATGGGCCTGGGGGTGGGAGGCTGCTGTTGTGTTGTCAAAACAGCCAGTACACAGTTTTCTTATGACAAGATGAGGCATGTAAAGAAGGCACCTTTGTATGACCACACATGTTGCACCGCCCCAACACCGGCTATGTAGAATGGATACAACCCTTGCAAGGATAGTGTCTCCCTGCAGGAATATGACGTGGGAAAGGGCTTTCGCAAAGTGAAAGGTGGACTGGTGATCACCCGCCATATATGGCAACCAGGTACTGTTATCAAGTCACTGGACCTGCTCCCACTTAAGTCAATACCAAAACTCCATTGAGTTCATTTGGGTCAGGACTGAGGCCAGATTGTAAATCACTTGAGTATTATCCCTGTCTGCATTCTAACTGAATTTATTTTATGTTTTTTTTCCTCTTACATGCCTCAGCACAAAACCCAGGTAATCTAGTTTTGCAAGTAAAGTGTCTTTGGTGGATGTTATCAAACAATATTTTTCTTATTTATCTCATCTTCACAAGCATTTGCATGGTATCCATCACTGGTGCCCAGGTGCCTGTAAGAGTGATGTTTTTTTTGGTTTATTACATTCATATACCTGCCTGTCTCTAGGATGTGATTAATCCTCTGTCCTACTTTTTCTGGATGGAACAGCTCAAAAATCAGTCCTTTTCACAGTGATGAGCAACAAGGAAACGGCAGAAAACAGAAATGAAACCGGAGGTCAAAACAGAAGTTGCAGGGATTGGGACAGGCGATGAGCAAGGACTTCTGTGGAGTGATTTTGAGCTAGGGGGTACAGCACTGCAGGGGGCAGTGATGAAATAGGACTGATCAGAGACTCAGATCTCAGTTCTTTTTTTCATTCTTATTTTTTATTTTCTTTCTCTTTCTGTTTTAGTCTTTCAAAATGTTACTTGCTCGAGTGACACAGAAGCATTTAAAACAAATTAAATACAAGGTACTTAGTTAAATGCAAGGTACTTCTTTTGCTCTGATGGAATAGCAGTGCCACAGCATAGCACTGTGTCCCACACTGGAGACAGAGAGGGGAGGTCTTTACTGATGTTTCCTGCTACACTCTTTTCCAAACTGATGTACAAGGTACTCGGGCAGCTTTGAAAGGGCATTCAGCACATTCAGCAGCATGGACATGTTTAATTTTATTTTACTGCATTTCATTGCCCCTAGGTATTAGATCGGGGACGACAACCTTTCAGAGATGGTGTGCCGAGTCTTAATTTATTCACTCTGATTTCAGGTTTCGTGTGCCAGTCATACATTTTAACGTTTTTAGAAGGTCTCTTTCTCTAAGTCTATAATATATAACTAAACTATTGTTGTATGTAAAGTAAATAAGGTTTTTAAAACGTTTAAGAAGCTGCATTTAAAATTAAATTAAAAGGCAGAGCCCTCTGATCAGTGACCAGGACCCGGGCAGTGTGAGTGCCACTGAAAATCAGCTCACACGTGCCATCGGTTGCCTACCCCTGTACAGCTGAACCTTAACTGCACTTGCTTTTGTAAATGAAGGTCACAAACTTACTATTTCTTAACTATAGTTTTTTGGTTGAGGAGTGTTTTTCTGGTGGTGTTCAACTCCTTTCAGTATTTTGAGTGGTTTCCAGAAATATCCTACAATAATAATAGGCCTAATTGTAGAAGCTCGTTAACTCAGGATGCAGAGCAGAGGTGAAGATATGGACTGAAACTGCTAGTCAAATGCTCTGTCAGCTCAAGTGGTGTGGAGCAGAGTTGACATTTTGTTCAAAATTAATGAAACAATTTTGTTTTTAAATGCCAGAAAGACACTATAGGTTGATTAGCAAAATGCTGACTACTCTAAACATCTTTCATAACAAAGACTACAAACACTGCAGATCTGCTTTCAATAGCAGTTACAAGGCCTCTTGCTTTCAATAGTTAATTCCAAGCCCCCCCTCTCACTGAGGCTTAGCAGTAACAATCAAAATCCTATGCTTAGAATGTTGGCATGCTGAGCACATTTAAAAACCCCCACATCTGTGTTCTCTATGGATGTTCTATTATGTGTATCTCATACCCCTAGTTCAATCTAAAGTGTAGCATTTAGAAGCACTGAGCTAATCGCTGCTTTTGTTGCCTCTCCTGAAAAGTTGTTTGCAAGAACCATAGTGGTAATTTGGGCAATGCGTGAGCTCCTAGATTCAGCAACCGAAACAAAAAGAAGCTGGGGTAGGGTGTAGTCCCTAAAGGGTCCATCAGCAAAGCCTTGGAAGGAAACTGAAAATGCAGATGATTAGGAATAAAATGGAATTCCAGAGAGAGATAAAAAGAGATGCCATGTGAAAAATTAATATGTTGAGGATGTTGAATCCCAAATCTGATAGTATTATAGGGAAGGTGGAGGCAGGGGTGAACAGATCAGTTGAAAAAAAATTGAAAAATGAATACAATCTGGAAACACTGTATTCCCAAAAGAAACATAACTTTCTTCTTCCTCGTCATCAAACTGGGAGCAGATGCGCACGTAGGATTGCAGGCAGAAATCTGGAGATTTGCTCTAACCAACAGAGAAGTTACAGGGCATCGCTCTGCCTGTTTGGTATTATTACTCCAGGATTATGGAATCTGGGCCTGAAAAAGAATGACAAAGTGGGTAAGTTGTCTCTATATCCTGGGACCAGCTCGGCTACAACTACCCTGCATGCCACACTGGAAAAGAATAGCAATGCTAACTTGATATCTAGTCTGTTGATCCAGGCTCCTGAGATCCATTCATATTTCAGTACTTTGCACTGATAAAAGGTTGACTGTTCTTAAGACACAACACTGCATGTTGGGTCACCTGTCTAGATCATTAAGGATTGGCAGAGGTGGCCTAATAGTGTGCAGCATCCCACCTAAGAGCAAGGCCCTAAGCAAGGAGGGCACGTGGAGTAGCCTCCTTTCAGGTCCTGATGCTGGAGAACAAGTTGGGTGCTAAATTTACTCTCAGTGGCTTATGAGTAAGGCTGTGAGTCTGTCACAGATTCCGTGATTTCCTGGGACCTCTGTGACTTCTGCAGCTGGCAAGTACGACTGACCCAAGGGCCGTTGGAGCAGCTTGGGTGGCCCCGGGGTCAGCTGCACTGCCCCCACAACAGCGGCGGTCCTGGGCTGCCCCCGCCAGCAGCAGTGCGTCAGTCCCAACCTGGCAGGGCTGTCCCCCACCAGTAGCAGCGGCGGTCCTAAGCAGTCCCCCACCAGCAGGGGCGGCTGCCGTGGTCCCAGGCGGGCAGGGCCATTCCCTGCTGTGCCAGCCCCCCG
This sequence comes from Chelonoidis abingdonii, assembly GCF_003597395.2. Taxonomy (NCBI): domain Eukaryota; kingdom Metazoa; phylum Chordata; order Testudines; family Testudinidae; genus Chelonoidis; species Chelonoidis abingdonii. Next base: position 11,948,938 of record NC_133788.1, read on the forward strand.
CAACCCAGAATGTATACCAGTGGGCACCCCAGAGACCCCTCCAGCTAGGGTGACCAGACAGCAAGTGTGAAAAATCGGGATGGGGGTGGAGGGTAATAGGAGCCTATATAAGAAAAAGACCCCAAAATTGGGACTGTCCCTATAAAATCAGGACATCTGGTCACCCTACCTCCAGCAGGTGCACCCAGCAGAGGCCCCCCTCCAGAGCAGCAGCTTCGCACCCAGAACGCCCCGCAAACACCAAAGATTTAGTCAGGGGTATATAGTAGAAGTCATGGACAGGTTCCATGACAGTGAATTATTGTTTATTGCCCCTGACCCGTGCATGACTTTTACTAAAAATTCCCATGGCTAAATCTTATCCTTAATTACAAGTTTGAGTCTGTGCAAGACTGTGAATTCCCTATGCAGCCCCAGAAATAACTACTTTGTGCCTCTTGTTGGAGGAATCATTGGTGTACTGTTTATGCATAGAATCTTGAATGGCAGATCAATAACAGAAGAAACTGTTTCTTGTATTTATCTACTCCTGCCTCTCAGGCAGTGGCCCAGGCAGAATTTTGCTTGCCCTAGCCAATGGGATTTTCAGCTGTATCTACTCAGCAGAGTGGCTCTAGTTTTCTCTGGGATTAAAGAAGACCATACAAAATATAATACAATATATGTACAAAGGGGTGCAAGAGGAAGGAGGGGAGAAATGGGGATTGAGAGTGCTTATGACCTGGATGATGAAATACACATAGAATTAGGTGGGTGGGAATGGAAAAGGGTTTTATATACCTGTTGCAGAACTAGCAAAATTCTGCTTGCACATAGTCAATAATTTTTTGATTTGATGGACAAGTGAGATATGTTTTCTACCTCATTATTACCTTGGTAAAGGGTAGCCAACAGTTTTGGAACCAGAGCTAATGAAATTCCAGGACATTTTTGCAAGTCTTCTATATATGTACAGGCAAGTGAAATATTCTTCCTTCTTCCCTCCCCAAAAAGTATTATCAGGATAAAGGGGGGGACAAGTATATTTTGAAGATAGGTGAGTGAATTTTCAGGGCATTTGTGAAAGGCTTCTATATATTGGACACGTTTTAGTCAGTGTATATGGACAATAAAAATGAATCATTTAATCTTTTTAAAATTACATAGACGGTAATGAACAATTTAGTTATTACCTGCATTGGTGGTTCAGTGGTAGAATTCTCGCCTGCCACGCGGGAGGCCCGGGTTCGATTCCCGGCCAATGCATGTCTCGCTTTTTCGCCCCGGATTCACTGTGATTCAATATTTTTGCCTCTGCGGGTCTCTCCGGCAGTGGGGACGGGTCCCCGCCGAGCACCACAACAGCAGAAGGGCCCCAGGCCTGCGCGCTCTGAGTCAGGAGGCCCCAGCGCGCGGCTCCGCAGGAGCGGGGGCGGCCTAGGCGCGCTGCTCCCCCAGCGGGCTGGAGGCGGCGGGCGGACGAGATGGAAGTGTAAGGAGCCTCGGCGCGCGTGTAGGCCGCTCCCGGGCGCCGCGTGGGCCCGGCTTAGGGACCCCCCCGCCGGCCGAGCACCCACTGAAAGGGGACCGCGTCCAGGGGGGTTGGCCTGGAGGGGGGAGCCTCTCTTGGGGGGGGGCTGGCTGGAGGGGGAGGTGGGTGAGGGAAGCCCCAGTTGCGGGGGTCTGGCTGCAGGGGAGCTGGGGGAGGGGATCCACTCTGGGGGGGGGGTCTGCCTACTGGGGGAGAGGAGCCTTGATTTGGGGGGGGGGTCTGGCTGGAGAGGGAGAGGAGCCCTGTTTGAGGGGTCTGGATGGGAGGGGAGCTGCGAGAGGGGATCCCCTCTTGGGGTGGGGTCTGGGTACAGGAGTGGGATGTGGACTTTGCTTGAAAAATATTGCTGAAACATATAATTGAGTAAAACACCATGGGAATAGTTTTAACCTACTAATAAAACCATCCTTTCTGGTCAGATGTGCATGGACATAACATTCTTCCCATCTTTTTTCTCTGTTCTTGCCATAAAGTAAAATCCAAATCCTGCTTCTGAGGATCCTTGGGGACCTTTATGCCTGCTTGCAAGAATGGAGCAGACTAGCCAAAATAGGCAGTCTCACTTTTTGGAAGTGTGTACTACTGTCTATTTAAAAATACGCAGGTTTGTGTTGGATAACATGCCAGCACCCAGCTATACAACAAATTGCTGGAGTTCCTAGCACTACTGCCCTGAATCAGCACTCTTTCTGTTGTAGTAACTTTCTGGTTTGTTTGTTTGTTTATTTTTGTTTGTTTGATTATCTTAACTGCTTTCAAGGTTTGCAGGCTAGGCAAGAATTCGACTTGTCTCTTGTGTTTTGAATTGTAGGTTGCATGCATGCAAATTATGCTTCCAAAAAGTGAGACTGCCTATTTTGGCAATGTCTCTGAGACACAAAATAATCCAATCTTTCATTTAACCTATTTTGAATTTAAAAAACGAATTCTAGAGATAATTATTAAACTATTATTTATAGAAAGCAAATTTCATATATGTTGAGGTGTGCTGTTATCTACATACATACAGCACTGATTTCTGATAAATATGGGTATTAAGGTACTAGAACCTCAGCTCATGTGTGTCAGCACAGCTTCTTCGCTGACGTCAGTGGACCTAACAGTGTTCTATACCATCTGAGACGCTGTCTCTCCATTATTATAATTAAAGCTACTTATTGAAATTCAGAAGTGGATACTGAAGAAGGGTGTTGTTTTCATTAAAAATAGAGGACCGTATTCTATCAGCCTTGAACTGAGTAGCAACTTTTAGAGTAAGGCCCCTTCCCTGCAAGCTACTGTGCTTGCAAGGACCTCTGTGTATGCCCAAAGCAATTAGCAGGATCAGGACATAAGTGGCTATTCAACATGTGACAGGATCTAGCCCACTGAAAAATTCCTACTCATTCCTTTGGTGAATAGGGCCTGTCATGACTGTCTGATCCTGGAAACAAACACTTATGCACATGCCTATCTCTACAACTGAGCATGGCCCCATTGATTTCAATGTGATTGCTCATAATAGTAAAGTTAAGTACGTGCATAAGTGGTTGCAGGATTTGGGGCCTAGGATCCTGATCCTGCAGTGAGTCCGTGGGAGTGGACCTTTGCCCATTGGATATGGTGGGAGTATTATGCAGTCCACCCTGCATAGAACTCTCAGCCCTGTTGGGGCCTAATGAACAAACACCCCATCTTGTTCCTCCAGGAGTCCTTAGAAGAGGAAAATCTTCAGATAAAATTGTCACAAAGCTCTAGAGATTCAAAGGTGAAAATTTGCTATATTCCTCCCTCTCCCTTCCCCCTTCCCCCCCCAAAAGCTCACAAAATGTTTTGATTTAGAAATGGATTGTAGTTTTCAATGTTAGAAGCATAAGGTGCCAGTAATAACTTTTAAAAAATAAAGGCTCCCATACAGTAAAATTAATAGTATTATATCAAGAAAAATCTTTCAGCAGTATTTCACTTAGGATAGCAATTAAGGCCATTAATAAGTCTTGAAGGGACTCTAATACATTAGAGTTGGTTTTAAAATCGTCAGTTTTCCTTTTCTGTTCAACTCAGTCAGCGGAGTGCTATGTTTAAACATCTGATAAAACTACATATTGAACCGATATAAAAAATAAAGTAAATTTTGGCATTTTATGTACATTCTTTTCTTTAAATATTTTGGTTTGTTATTTTTTATTATCCACAAGAGGGCTGTGACTGATGTGAAGACTGAAATCTATACTTTATAAACGGTGCCAGTTTTTCATAAAGACGTAACTCAGCTTGAATAAGCACACTAGCAATAATGTTTCTATTATATTGTTCACTTTAAATTCCTGCTAGCCTGGCAAAATATAAAATGTTGAGAAGATCCAAAGTCTGGATGGGTTTAGGTTTGGCACACATTGATACATGAAAAGAGTTTAAGCCCTTGTGCCCTAAAACCCCCTGAACTGTAGAGGTGTACAGTTTTAAAAACAAACCAATCCTTTGACTTAAATGTAGTTTAAAAACCTTATTCTCCACAGACCCACATCCTGAAAACTTTTTGTTTACTGCACATAATCATCTCAGTTTTTTAATTGGATGATTTTATATGTGATTCTTCTATGGCATTATTGTTATTATTTATAACAAAAAATGTCCTTATCCATACGGATTTCTGTGGCAATTGACTGAATGCAAAGATTCCAAAGAACTGCATTTACCAAATAAACAAAAGTGACATGGTTCGTAAAACATGAATGAAAACTGATGTGTGTGAGCTTACTTGCTGAAGATTCTCTGGAGTCAGTTTAGGAGATCCCTTTCATTTAAAATCAATAATAGAACCTGTGGAAGTTTGTGGAAGGCATTTAGCTTGTTTGAATGTGATGAATGTGACAGTTCTATTCAAACAGTCAACTACTTGACAATGCATTCTACCTTTTTATATGGTGCAACACAGACCTCAGAGAAAAGCATTTGCTATGTGTTTTTGTATGGTAACTTTCTGTTGTTGTTACTACTGTCTGTTTGCTCAGCAGAATGTATTGTGCTCTTGGCTAGTTTTTCTACATAACATTTATTTATTTATTTGTTTATTTAAAAGAGTAAAATTACAGTATCATCTACTTAGGGCATGCTTAACTCAGAGCAAACCTGTTTAGCCTAATGATAGTGAATGTCAATGATTCTTGGTTAATTGGGATAAAATTATTCTATGTTTCACTTAGTGGGGAAGCATTTGGTTGATGGGAAACTCTAAATTTGAGTGCTGGGATTATCTAAACTGTAGTCTGCTAGTGTAGAACTTGTCAAATAAACATTAAAATAACAAACTAAAGATGAAGTGCAATGAATATTACTTTATTCTTTAATTTTTATTCTGTACTGTATATTTTTTTTCTTTTTTATAGTAGTCTTCTGTAATGGTTCTGCCTATCACCCTTCACTCAGACAAAACTTCAGGGAGTTTTATCTAATTCTGGAGTAATGGGGCAGGTTCTTAATTAGGATGATAAGCCATTCCGTGGAGTGTCCCAGTTAAGAGGGTTCTGTTGTGCAGGTTAAACACTTCCTGATGCTTTGTGGGCTGAGTTGTAGCCAAATATTCTTACAGTTAGTTTGTGTAATAGCTGCTTTTGGAGTGTGCAAAAATAAGTAACTCTGAAAGGCAGCAATAGCCAGAAATTATAGAGGATTTAACAGAATTGTGATCCTGAAGATTTTATTAAAAAAAAATCTCAGAAATTAACAAGAAGTGTTCTCTTTTTTTAGTGTCAACACAGATCAGCAAAGAATAGAGAATAGATTTTTGACAGTTTGGTTTGAGACATGCATAATTTTTTGTTTTTCAGGAAAGACGCCAATGCTGCATTGCTGAGTAACTTTGAGGTAAGTTTATTTGTACTGTGATTTTAAACTGACAATTTATACTCCTTTTGATATCAATGAGAGCATGTCCTGGTCCAAATACAAATAATATCTCCAGGGAGTAGTAACCAGGAAGTCGGGGAGATTTGTGTATGACTTCTGATTTTTCAAATTTGAATTTTTTTTTTTTTATAGATTTGGTAAAATGAGGTCTATTCCTGGCTTTAAAGGGGACCTAGAAATGCTGTTATTGTACTACGCTTCTACCGTGATATAACGCTGTCCTTGGGAGTCAAAAAATCTTACCGTGTTATAGGTGAAACTGTGTTATATTGAACTTGCTTTGATCTGCTGGAGTGCGCAGCCCTGCCTCCTCCCCCCCGCCCCCCGCCCCGGAGTGCTGCTTTACCGTGTTATATCTGAATTTGTGTTATATCGGGTCGCGTTATATCGGGGTAGAGGTGTATTTGCATGGTGAATGTGAGCAGGGTTTGATCCCAAATCTGTTTTAAAAAAAACAAAACAAAACAAAAAAAACCAAATATTAGTGTTGTATGTGTGTCTTCAAATCCATGAGAAAATGGTCCATCAGGACATCAATCATTTTAATTATCTTTTCTCTTCTCCTGCATTTTTATGTTACCAATTTGCTGAATACCCTAACTTTGTTTGTATGCAGTATTCATAACCTGGGGTCTGATTCTCTTTTACACCAGTTTTACATCTGGGCAACTGCCCTGGTTTCTTTGCAGTTATACTGTTCTCTCATCAGGCCCAAAATCTTTAAAGTTGTCAGCTTTGTACCTGTGGAAAGTAATGGCTAAAGGGACATTTTTAAACCAGTCTTAAGACAGAAATGAATAATGATACATGGAAATAAAAAATTAATCCTACAAAAAGTGGAAACATGGACAGGTTACTAAGGATGAGTACAGAAGAATAGCGTGAGCATGTAAAGACAGAATCACAAAGGCTAAGGCACAAATTGGGTTATACCTAGAAAAGGACATAAAAGGCAATAAGGAGCAGTTCTATAAGTGAGTTAGGAGTGAGAGAAAGATGAAGGAAAGTGTAGGTCCACTACTCGGTGGGGAAGGAGAGTTAAGAATGCATGACGTCAAGAAAGCTGAGGTGTTTAATGCCTATTTTACTTCATTCTTTGCTAATGAGGTTAATAGTGACTAGATACTTCACACAATTAATATTAACAACAAGGGGAAGGGTGCATAAGCCTGAACTGTGAAAGAACAGGTTAAAGAATGTCTAGCTAAGTTAGGTGTATTCAAGTCAGCAGGACCTGATGAAATTCACCCTAGGGTACTTAAGGAGCTAGCTGAAGCAATCTCAGAACTATTAGTGATTATCCTTGAGAACTCTGGTGGACAGGTGAAGCTACAGATGTCTGGAGAAGAGCAAACACAGTACCTCTCTTTAGACAGAGGAACAAAGGGGACCCAAGCAATTATAAAGCAATTACCATAATATCAATATGTGGAAAGATACTGGAACAAATTATTAAACAATCAGTTTGTAAGCACCTACAGGATAATAAGGCAATAAATAATAGCCAGTGTTGGTCTGGTATGATTTGATTTCTTTCTTTGACTGAGTTATTGACCTATTACATGGGAGGGCGCTGTAGACATAATATATCTTGATTTTAATAATGCTTTTGACACAGTCCCACATGACATTCTTGTAAGCAAACTGGGGAAATGTGGTCTAGATAAAATTACTATGTGGTTGGTGCATAACTGGTTGAAGGACCATATTCAGAGAGTATTTAAAAATGGTTTACTGTCAGTCTGGGAGGACGTATGTAGTGGGGTCAAATGGGGTAAGTCCTGAGTCCAGTTCTATTCAATATTTCATTAATGACTTCAATAACGGAATGGAAAGTATGCTTATAAAATTTACAGATGACTCCAAGCTGGGAGGGATTGCAAGCACTTCGAAGGACAGGATTGAAATTCAAAAGGATCTTGACAAATTGGAGTATTGGTCTTAATTTAGCAAGATGAAAGTAAAGAAAGGAAGTGGGAAGTACTACACTTGGGAGGGAAAACTCAGATGCAGAACAACAAAACAGAATAATTGTCCAGGCAGTAGTACTGCTAAAAAGAATCTGGGTTTTATGGTGGGAAAAGCCAATATTATTCTGTGGTGTGTTAATAGGAGTCCTGTATGTAAAACACGGGAGATAATTGTCTCACATTACTCAGCCTTGGTGAGGCTTCATCTGAAATTCTGTGTCCAGTTCTGGGTGCACACTTTAGGAAAGATGTGGACAAATTGGAGGGAAGAAAAGAGGAACAAAAATGACAAAAGGTTTAGAAAACCTGACCTAACAGGAAAGGTTAAAAAAAATGTTGGCATATTTCATCTTGAAAAGAGAAGGCTGAGGGGAAACTTACTGTCTTCAAATATAGTTGCTATAAAAAGGAGGAGGATCAATTGTTTTTCATGTCCGCTGAAGATAGGATAAGAATTTTTGGATTTAGTCTAAAGCAAGAGACATAGAGGTTTGATATTAGGAACAACCCTTCAACTACAAGAATAGTTAAGTACCGATACAGACTTCCAAGGGTCATTTTGAATCTGTCATTGAAGGTTCTTAGAAACAAGTTGGACAAATATCTGTCAGGAACGGTCTTAGGTATACTTGTTCCTGCCTCAGCATGGGGCTAGACTAGATGACCTTTCAATGTCCCTTCCAGCCCTACATTTCTGTGATCAACTGCTGAATCCATTTTCATGTTGCAGAGAAAAACAGAATTAGAACTGGAGGAAATCTTTGCAAAAAAAAAAATAAATATCCAGATGTTATCTGAAATGGCTGCTGATAGCAGAGTCACTACTTCATGCTTAACTTGAACCATCCTGCAGCTCAGAACTCTCTTAAGTACCTACTGAAATTAAAATAAGTGCTTTAAAAAAAAAAAAAAAGCTCTTCGTAAGTCTCTTACTACTTAATTTTAAAAATCTTGGAGTAAGTCCACACTACAGAAGAAATGTGTTTTCTTAACATGATAAAATCTTAGTAATGGCAAACAGTTTGTTGTTTGGAAATGTGTTAGTGGGGTCAGGTAAACTCCAAAGGGGAGCCTAGGGTTTACCTTGCCCTGCTAACACACATGAGAACAACTGCCTTGTCTTGATTAAGATTTTACCATGTTAGCTAAGAAAACACCTTTTTTTCCTAGTGAAGAGAAGGCCTTATTGAGCCTTTTTTACAGTCTTCAGACTGAAAATGCCTTTTTGGTGATGGTAAGATGGAAATGTGACATTAGTATGAGGTGCAAATTCAACCAAGTAACTTGAGGATTTCAGTTGGAAGGAATCTTATTGTTTAAGAAATAGAAAATAGCCCATGGTTTTAGGTCAGAGTGTGGTATTAAATGTCTATTTAAAAAAATCTACCATTTCAGAATGGAAAGCAAGAAGTATGGAAGAGATTATTGCTTGCTGAATCAGACCTTTCCAATACTTCTGTGTATTCCTTTTTCAACATGCAAGGATGTTATGGTAAAATTGGGTATGGATTCTGCCTTTCATGTGCAAGAAGAATTCTTGCATTGTGTAATCTTCTGGCACCTCAGAACAAGGGCCTAGTGCAATGAGGTGCTGATCACTTTGCAAGATCAGACCCTTAATTATATGTGCTAAATATCTGCATTTAAAACCACTTTCTGTCCCTCAGTCTATGCCAACATCCTCTTAGTCTCAGTGCCTCCCCACTGTTGCCATATATACCCATATGTGCTGAGTGAGAAAGTGAAAGAAAGTGGAAAATGGAATTATAGATGAGACTGCTCATTCACCATTTCCTTTTCTCAGCATAGTTGTCTCAGCACATATAACTTTTTAATTCTTTTCAGGAAGGGATTTGCAGTGTCTGCAGCTGTAGGCATTTTAAGCACATTTTTCAGCACTCTTCATTGTACAGTTTCCTCTAAAACTAGTATTCGATTTCCCTTGGGCTGCTAATTTCTCTGTATTGCAGCTTGACGAGGGTGTCTAACGCAGTCAATGGCAAGCTCATATTTCTCACTAAAAATGTCTGAATAAAGCACAGGACTGTGAGTCAAGAGATCTGGGTTCTATCCCTGTTTCTTTGAAAGATTTCCTTGGGCTAGTTGCTTCCCCTGTTTGTGCCTCATTTTCAACATCTGCACACAACACTTGCTGGTCTCAGTAGTGTATTGGTATGTACTGTGGTATACAGTTAATGTGTTCACAGTGCATTGAGATCTCGGGTGGCAGGTGCTATAAATCTGCAAAATTATAGGAACTGATATCTCACATAGGATTATGGCTAGTTATGTTTCTCTTGACCACAGTTAGAAAATGCCCACTAGTCTTGAAGGAACTGTGCTGACAAAGATGAAGGCAGGGGGAATCTTGCACAATTATGCTTTCTTCCCTATCTTCTTCTATAAGAGAAAATGTTACAAAAGAGTAATGCATTGGTTAGAATAAGTAAAGTGAGCTCTAATTCACTTTCCCTCATTTAACCTGATATTTGTTTGTATGTAGGTTTGTGGAGCCAGTGTCCTCTTTCAAGTCCCAGTTTGGTTATATATATTTACACTGTATTTAGTATATAAGGTTTCACTTTGTTTGAAGATCTGTTATAGCAACATTTGCTGTAATGGCAGAGTTAGCATTAGTAACTGGAAACATTGCTCATCATATTTCATTGTATTTTTATGAACCAGTAATTTTAACAAGGCCATGTAAGTGGAACTTGAGTGGGGCATGTTAAAAACTAAGGAAGCAGAAATAGAAGGGTGTCCATTACTTAGATCAGTGGTTCCCAACCTCTTTCGTCTGGCGGGTGCCAGATGATGAGCCACAGAGGACTGTGGCAGTGGACAAGCATCCACCGAAATTCCGCCAACAAGTGGCAACTTCAATAGGCGTCGCTGCCGAAATGCCTCCGACAAGTAGCATCATCCAGAGGTGTTGCCGCCGAAATACCGCTGAAAATCGGTGGCGACGCCTCTGGATGACGCAGCTTGTCGGTGGCATTTCGGCGCATGCTAGTCTGCCAGCCAGTATGTGGACGCACTTAGATACACCGCGTTGGGGACCCCGACTTAGATTTTGTTATCGGCTTTGGACATATTGTGAGGCATGAGGTGAAGGCACTCACAGTAAGTGCACAAATAGCCAAATTGTTCCCAGGCAATGCAGTTTTAGTTTAATATGGATCTTTGGTTGTGGATCCAGTATTTAAGGCAGCAAGCAGCATTGTTGTTAAAGTAAGTTTAAAAACTACAACAGACAATTCAGAAATGGGGCACGTAAGCAGTTTTTTTTTTTGGTTTATTGCAACCTTAAAAATAGTACCATCCGCTACTCTGGGCTCAAATATGATGAGTACAGTATAAATGCTTGTAGAGAAATACTGTTTTTTAACTAAATGTTTAGATAATTCTTTTTTAAACTTAAAATCTGCTCCCTCTTCTGAGTTCATTAGTGACATACCAGAATGCATGATTGCAGGAGAATATATGCATCAGAAGAGACTCTTGGTATCAGCTATGACCCATAAGGATGATTTTGGGGGAGGGTCTCTGTGAACACAGAACCATCAGTGGACTTTCACAGAGTATAAAAGGAATTTTAAATAGAGTATTTAAACCATTTCTGTACTGCATGCCTCCCACAGCCTGGCTGGGAGCAGTTAAGCATGTGAACCACTGAAGCCTAAGAACTTTGCTGCACTGAGGCCGAAAAGAATAACAGAAGTTGTCTTTACATTTTACTGCAGCTCTGACTGTCATGCAAGAAGATGTAGCAACAGTGTAGTAGGTTTGTCAATACTTTATTTTAGAAACTGAAACATAATTTATTTTAAAAAATTCTTATTACATAAAACATCAAATGGTTAATTTCATTCCTACAGCTTTGAGCATTCAAAAATGTGGAGACATCTTTATTACTGTTTTTTCAACAATATTGTTGCTTTTATTTATTTTTTCTAAGGAACTCATGTACTAATTAATTCTGTTGAGTTTTTTATACCATATTTATCACTGTGGCAGCTGAGCACACTGTTAAGCTGATCCCAGAAATACTTACTATTAAGCATAGTGCTTACTGCAAGCGGTTCCACTGAAGTAAATTTATAGTAGCACCACTACATTTAGTCGTGTTTGCAGCATCAGGCCCTAATTTTTTAGGCTCATTACAAACATACAATTGTAGGGCACCCATTCTTCTTGCACCCACAGCACACTTGAGTTTTTGTAAAGCAGAATATTTTGAATATTTTTCTTCTAATATTGTAGGCTAATGTATACACACACTACATACTATAAGATAGGGCCATATCCTGCAGCCGGTATTCCAGCAACAGTCACACTGATTTCAGTAGGAGTTTCAGTTAAGAACTGCAAGTTGTGGCACATAACTAGCAGTTGCACAGAATAGAGTTAAGTGGCTGATAGTTTCATTCTGATAACCACTTTTTCCATTGGGGCTTTTGGGTAAGGCTTCAACAAGTGCTGATAGTCCATTCAAATATCTGCACTTCCTATATCTTTTTGTTCAACATAATTCAAGGCCAATAACCATAATTTAGAATGATCTGCTGTCTCATCATTTCTTGTATACAAATAATTTTTCTATTACGAAAATGTCTCCATTTTACTCACTCAGTCAGTCACTAGCAGGGCAATCTTTTGTATTTGATCGGTAATATTTTAATAACACATGTTTAAAAATGGCAGTAGAAAAAATGCTAAACTAGTTCAAAAAATCTTTTAAAGTATTTTAGTAATAAAATATGTTTTTTTTCTTTTTAGGTGTTCCAGTTACTTACCGATCTTAAGCAGCAGCGCAAAGATAGTGGAAAACACAAACAGAGCTCTGGCCAGCAGAATCTGAACACTATCATGTACGAAGTGAGTGGAGCTACACATTCCCTTAAGCACTCTAGCAGAAGTCAGAGGCTGGACTGTATCACAGTGTTCATCATTTACAGTCACACATGCAAAATTAAGTCTTGGAATTTTCCTGCTGATGAACATTGTTTCAGTAAATATATATTTGACTTTTGTAATATAACTTTCCTCCCCAAAGTGCTGCTTAAACTGCGTGCGTACAGCACAACTGAATGCAGCCCCCTAGGTGGAAAGTGCTGGCTAGCTGGTGTGCACCATCATGGAGGAAAGGAGCAATTCTGGTCAAGGACACAAGGACAAACTCCTGCTCTTATGAAAATTGCCAAAGGATTTTTAATGTTTATAGAGAGCAGACAGGCTGTGTCTCTGGTTTTGAGGTGTCATTCAAAAGACTTCAACACAGCAAACTACATTCAATATATTTTTTAAGCCTGCCAGCACATGCTGCCAGTATATGAATCTGTACTTCCTGGGAGTCTAGGAGTTTGAGACCTGAGGGTTAGAACACACATGATCTATAGATTTCTCTGTTAAAAACAAGTAAATTAAATTCTCCAACTTGGATTACACAGTGTAACTAAATTATACATTCAGTCACTGGTAAATTCAGTATTAATTTTTTGATGTATTGTTGGAAAAATCTTTAAAACTATTATTTACTGATGGTTAACATGATGAGATGGTTCTGAATATCTTAGATTAGCAGCTTTATCAAATGTAACTACTTAAAAGAATTGTAGTTTGACTTCTGGTGGCTATGGAAGAGAATTGTCTTTAATATCACCATAGTTAATACTGGGCCAGTTCCAGCTTTCCTAGCCTGCATGAATAGTCCTATTGGCTGCTGGGGAACTATTCATGTGAGCAAGATTTCGTCCAGGCTTGCTCTTTTGTTTATTTTTTTGTCTGAAAGGGCAAAATTGAAGTGTATAGGCCTTAGATTTGATAAAACAGAAGTTTACAAAATTCTAGTTTAATTTGACATTGAGATTTACTATCTCATTCTCAGGTGTTTCAAATATATGGGGGAAAAGACCATTCTGTGATTATATTTCTCTAAACATAATTTACAGTTTAACTCTTTAATGATATTGTTGCCAGTATAGGAAATGCTTTCACATGCATTTTGCCATCTAGACATTTATTCTGTGCCAGTAGAAAGAGAGATGTTAATTCTAGGTGTACTTGCTTTAGGTACTTGACTTAATGGAATTATTTCTGTCCATCATCAGGCAAGCACACTCACAAGTTTTGTGCATACATGTGCCCACTGGTGTTGCAGTCGCTGGATCTAGCTTAGTAAACAGGAACTGAATTTTGATGTGAACATAATATGACATTTCTATACTTTTAATTGATTTTTTTTTAATGGAAGACGCAGCAGAGTTTTGAAAAGAAATCATTATAGAATTGAAATAGCACTGTGTTCCTCTAATAGAAAATGATATTTTAATGGGGCAATTGGTAAATAATAGTAACATTTAGTATGGTTGTACTTTTTTATTTCAGAAAAATGCAAGAATTTTCTGGAACCCTATACTGATCCCAATTCCTTATAGTGGGTTTTTGTCAAGCAGTGTTCACAAAAGCTCATAAGTTATTGTCAAATTAAAAAGGAAGCTGTAAACTGCAGTCTGCATATACTTATTTAAAACTAAAGCAGGGATTCTTCACCAAGCCTTCCATTTAGTTAGGATGACAGGCTCGGATATTATCTGTCATCTTGGATTCTCATTCATTTAAACAGAGACACAAAACATCACATATCCTTTAAAGCGTATGTTACTGTAAAAGATAAACAGAGCAGGGAAGTGAATTGTCTCACTGAAAATATCTGAATAAATTACTACAATATCCTTGCAACGTTTTTTTTTTAATTGTGATCTGCATAAATAACTTCTGAACTCTTTGAGAAAGCACAGCCAAATATGCTGAATACAGTAGGCTTTCAGCCGTAAAAGATGAAAACATCCTTATGCTGGAAGGCTTTGTTTCAGTTGTGGAGCTCAAATTAGCTATTTATGGCCTGGCAATGAGAGTACCACTGGCACTGAATTCATGAACACTTGGCAGAAAATAACTTTACATGATCCCAAGGATGAATACGATAAGGTGGTTCATCAGTTCGGTTTTAACAACTGGATGCCTTTTTAAACAAGGTTTTGAAATCCTCTGTATTGTTAGAATTATACATATACAAAACATTTTAAATCTCTGATGATGTTAAAAATACCTTGGTCCCAATTTGATCTGCCAGTTAAGATTATTTCATTCAAATTAATAAAGAAAATGTGTTATAAGTGAATACCCTTTGAATTGCATCTGTTCAAATGCTTAGCACTAAAAAAGGACCTTTCATCCATACACTTCAGTGCACTTTACAAATCTGGGTAGATATTATCCTCATTTTACAGATGGGCAAGTGAAGTTACAGGGAGGTCAAGTGATTGCCCAACACTACAGAGGGAACCCTCGCAGTTGGGTTAGAACATAGGAGTTCCTGTTTTTCAGCATTAGACCGTGTCTTTCTGTATGGACCAGCTTAGAAGGGTTTCCTAGATAAGTGCTGTGATAATTGCCATCAAATAATTACTTTTTTATGTACTGCCTGTTGCTTACACTTTCAGCAGAAATTAATATGATCTTCGTGAATCAAGAGAAATCCAAATGATTGTGCCAATTATGACCGCCCATGCCACCTTCTGAACTACGTTAAAGAATTAAGGTCCCCATTCAGACTTCTCTCAAAAGAATTGAGGAGATTTTTCCTAAAATAACTTGTTTCATAGAGATCTCATAGGACTCAAAGCAAAAATAAATGTGGAGTAACCTGTGTTTTTTTCCAACCTTGTGCAGACATTGAAATACATATCCAAAACACCGTGCAGATTCCAAAGTCCTGAGGTTGTGAGAGATTTCCTCATAGCAATGAAAGGCCATAAACTAACCAAGTAAGTAAAGTTCTTATTTTGAGTATGTTTATATGAATGCATGAGAATATTCAAAACCAGCTCTACATAAAAATAATGTAATAATTTGTTTGCTTTTGCTTAACTTGTCTAATCCAGTTCACGGAAAAATGAAGGACGAAATTAAAATTCTCTGTCTAACCATCCTTTTTTCTCAGATGAACACCTACACATATGCACATTTGCTTTAAATGATGCTGTTTGCCAAAGTTTTCTCAGACTGTTTGCCTGTATTTACCTTATAGTGTTCAGCATGAGTTCTCATAGTCAAAATGCAAAGAAGTGTTAAAAAATATGTTTGCTGAGGTAGAAACTATGTGATGTGGATGGATTTTCAGCAAAATAGAAAGGGACGCTAAGAGGAACCTCAGTGTGTTGAGTCATCTTGCTCATGTCTATCCTCAGAAAAATAAATCCATTCCTAAAAAAAATTGATGTCTCCCCAGCAAAGAATAGGCATACTAGTGTGACTGAACATAAGGTCCCCATAGAGATGTATGGGAAATGTGTAATCTGTTGAAGAAACTAATTCTTGCCTGAGTCTGTGAGTTGCGGATGCTCAGCAGCTGCTCAGAATTGTACACTCTAATTAATTAATGTCTAGCAAATTAAGACGTTTCTTTTCCCCTCTTTGTTTTCCTTGGACACTAAAGGTGTATCCTTTGTGATTTCCAGGAAATCTGTGTTCACTTGAATCAACACCCAGACAACAGGCATAGTCTCTTCTGGGGAATTCAGAGTGGAAGTTCGACTGGCTTCCCTCATACTTGCAACAAGCTTCAAAAACATTTTTTCTCTTAGGCATTAGTGTGAATGGGTATTCCTAGTGCCCGAAATGGCTAGGTTTCCTGCACACCTTCTCATACTGTGAGTGAAGCCTGCCAGAAATTTTCAGACTCATGAGAACTGGAAGGAGTGAGTCAGTTTTTCCCCTCTGCATCTGTTATCTTTTTCCATCCTTCCTTTTTCAAACACAGCTTTTCACAAAGGCTCAGTTGTTTCTATACCATTTGCTTAACACCACCAGGGAACAGTGTACTCCACGTGGATTCTCTGACTACTGTTTTCTCCTATGGAAATTCCATAAAGAAATCTTGCTCTGGAGAGAAGACTAATTTGGTTCTGTCCCAAAAAGACGCATGTTAAGATTATCTGTCATGTACAGTACTACAAGGGAAATGCTTACTTCTTTGGAAACAGCAGTATGTTGGGCAGAAAGAAAATCCGTTTAACCCTTGTGTCTTGGGCCCAGAGTATTAGCGACATTTTGCTGATCATGTTGCATCGCTCTCAGTGTTTGACATTGAGGGGCTAGTACTGAGAAGCCACCTGACTTTAACATCAATACTGTCACTTTGGCTTGTGCTGCTTTCATTCATTTCAACTATTGTCAACATTAATTGCCCAGATAGTATGCCAGCATTGTATCCCACAATGAAGTACTTTACATAGATCCTGTAAATCACATTCATGCAACAAAATTGAAAACACTCTAGGGATTTCTGAGCAAATTGTATGTGTGTGTATAATCTAGGAGGACAGTTTCACCTTCAAGCATTCAGACAAGATCTCCTAATCCCTTCCAGGTCTGACACTGAAGTATCAGTAGAAGCAGCAAAGAGTCCTGTGGCACCTTATAGACTAACAGACGTTTTGGAGCATGAGCTTTCGTGAGTGAATACCCACTTCGTCGGATGCATGCAGTGGAAATTTCCAGGGGCAGGTATATATATGCAAGCAAGAAGCAGACTAGAGATAACGAGGTTAGTTCAATCAGGGA
>NC_133788.1:11966429-11986130 GCF_003597395.2 Chelonoidis abingdonii
GTTATCTCTAGCTTGCTTCTTGCTTGCATATATATACCTGCCCCTGGAAATTTCCACTACATGCATCCGACGAAGTGGGTATTCACCCATGAAAGCTCATGCTCCAAAACGTCTGTTAGTCTATAAGGTGCCATAGGACTCTTTGCTGCTTCTTCAGATCCAGACTAACACAGCTACCCCTCTGATACCTGAAGAAAGAGTGTGTATGAGAAGAGTCTTTACTATAAAGAGCTGACACTGAAGTGAGAGAGTTTTTCCTGAAATCCCTATGACAGTCATTTTCTTGTGTAGGCAGCAAGTGTCACTGAATTATATACTGTACATTTCTCCCTGTGCTGAAATACAAGATCAGTAGTTTGATATTGTGACTAGAGTTAGATGAGGGTGTGAGTTACCACCAGTCCTCATTGCATTAGCAATAAATTGGGTGATGAAACAGACAACACAATGCATTGTGGATGGTGTAAAATGAGTTAGCGGAGATGAGTTAAATGATCTTGACTTTGCTGGTGATATTGCTTTACTAAGTATCATATGGAACAAGAATAATTGCTCTTACGTCAGAGGTAGAATAGGAAGCAACAAAAATGAGATTGAAAATGTGGAGAAAATCAAGTTTATGAAGGTAAGAAACTGGACAATAGATGCAAAAGTGTATGTGGATGGAAAAGAAATTAAACAGGTAAAAAGAATTCTGCTGTCTGGGCAGTGTGATGATGTTTGAAGGTGTCTTTGATAAACATATTTATACAAGATGAGGAAAAGCAAACACCATGTTTTGAAAGGATGAACAACATCTGGTCAAACAGAGGTCTCTCCATCAAACTAAAGACAAGGTGCTACCATGTGATTGTACCGAGCACGCTACTGTATGGAGCAGAGACTTGGCCAATGACAGAGATCGGAGGCTTCCTGTCACAGATGGCTGTAGAAGAGACAATAGAATAATAAAATAACAAATGTGAGAGGAAGGGAGCTGACAGAGCAGGACATGTTGGAAAATCTCATCAAAGCAAGAAGGCTCAGATGGTTGGGAGAGATACATCATATGGAAGATGGGCGAGACAGACGAAGCAAAACATTCAGCTGGGTATTTGAGGGAGGAAAGAGAAAGTGAGAAAGGACAAAGAAGAACTGTGACAGGAGGATCTTGGATGTGCTGGGATCACCGGGGAAAAGGTACCGTAACTGGCAAGTGACTTAGTCCGTGGAGGAACTGTACAGTCAGATGTGTCAGTGGCACGGGAAGAACTAAGGTATGCAACTCAGTAGAACTGTGAGAATGAGAAACCCTTTTTCCATTTTATGCACCTATTGAACACTAGGGGGAGCTGTTACATAGCAGAATTATAGATGGGTTTGTTAGCTCGGGCGTTGGCCACACTTGCATGTTAGAGCTCATTAAAATAACTGCCACAAGTCTTTTCTTATTCCTCAGAATGGCTTTGCGGGACCAGTGGTCTGGTCTGATCTAAATTTCTCATTATTACTGCTGTGTTCAGTTATGTTCATGCATTTTCCAGAACACACTTCTTGGGCGTTTAGTGGCCCATGTGAATTTATTTTTCAGTCCTTTTAAAGAGAGAACAAAGCAGTAAAATATACAAAAACAATTAAAGACCTCTAGTTTTTAGTGCTTTCAACCAATTGGCTTGCTAACGGGCAGTTTCAAAGCCATGCAATCACCTAACTCACTGATACTGTCTGACAAGAGATGTAGCCGTACTTGGGCCTCAGCAGCATGTGGATGAAATTCAAGTCTTGGAACAGAGAATTTAAAAGTAAAAAAGCTATAAGCTAACATCCCAGTAAATTATATAACTACCTAGTTGAGGTCTTCTGCTTTAATTAATTCGTTAGCAAATCCAGCAGTGTTGTATTTGCAAATATAAGGTCTAGCCTGCTTGCTTGCTGTGTTATTTCCTTTCTTGTGGGTTTGTTGTTTATTATAATAGATTTATAGCTTTGTATTAGAGTATTTTGGAAGTAACTCAAGGAACCTGCAGGCCACATCCATTATGAGCTGAAGCAGGTTAGCATACATATGTTTGTGACCTTTAGCATAGATGATGAGCTAAAGCAAATTAGCATACATGTGTTTTGTGACCTCTGACATAGATAAGTGGCCTACCGATTACCCTCTGTACACTTAATGGGTACACCACAAAGAACATGGAAATAACCATCACCGGTTCAGGCCAGAAGTAACACACGTGAGCATGAGCTAACTGACATTAATACGTATGAATATGCCAGCCTATAGAGTAAGCGTACCCTATAGCATGTGGGTGAGGAAATTAAATTTGGACATAGAAGGTGGATGCATAGTGCTCAGGTGCTATAAAAGGGGCAAAGCACCATGTTTAGTTAGGTTTCAGGTTAGTTTTTCTTGGGTCTTTCTAGAGCTTTCTAGCTTCTCCTAAGTTTTTCATCTTCCACCTGAGAATTGAGGAACCTGGACCATCAGACTCTTTTGGACATGCCCCAGTCGAAGCTAGTCCTTTGCTTCTTACTACCAGGTTACCAAGGAAGGGAGTGAGTATGTTAACCTAGGAAGTTTTATAGTAAATGATACCACGTGTACCTCTAAGACAGAACAGTATTATTTCTGTTTTAATTCTGATTGATTACTTTTCCATTTGATTACTATTACATTTATGTCAATAAAAGTAGTCTTTTATTGTATTTTGTTCCCAACACGAATGACCTTGTCATACATCTTGAGGGTCCCTGTGTAGCCTGATCCTGGGACAAGAACCTTATTAAGTTCTGATCAGATCAGTTGGCGAGCCTATAACCTTTATTAAAATAAACAATATTATTAATACCCTGCAATTAGGCAACAAGGGGAAGATACTGTGCGTCACTCTAGATTAATTTTCCAGGCCTAGTCCTCTGTAGAAGGATCTGATATTTTTCTATGTGGTTGTTAATACCACTTCATTTAAAAGAGCAGGTATCAGTCTTATGGTTTGTAATTGAGTTTAAATTGAAATTGACTAGTCTCTCACTTTTTCTTGCCCGTATTATGTAATTTTTATTTTGGGAGAATCAATTTATGGATATCAGGTGGATCTAAATATTTGAAAGTATATTACAGTTAGGACCCAGACATTGTCCTTTCAGTTTTTAAACCGACGAATCCAAAGAAATTTGGATCTGAAGATCAGTAGCACTTTAAAATGTATTTCATCCTGATTTTACTGTTCCATTGTCACTGACAAAAATTACAACAAAGCAAAGCCCTTAAAATATTTAAGGGTGGGCTGCATGTTTTGTCACTGCTGTCTCCTCCAGAGTTTTCAGAATGAAAACATTTCTTGGAAGACAAAATGGTACCACTTAAATAACAGCATAGTTTTCTAGCTTCCTGAAAAATATCCATTGTACTTCCCACGCTTCAGTGCAATCATAATTGGGCGTATTATCTACAGAGCAATTCCTGTAATCTTGATTCCAGCCAGAGGCCTAGTGGGGAGTCTTGGCTGAATTAGGATGATCGGATTTAACCCTATGTGTTTGAAGCATGTGATAAAATATAAAGTAGTGGTAGCATATGCCACAATATGAGTTTCTTCTAGCAGCTAGAAAAATTGTGTTCCTTAAGTATAGATCTGCTTCCATGCAGAAGGAGGAAATTATGATTTTTATCTCTAAATGGTGGATCTTGGCACTGATAGGCTATTCTTCCCACTTGTGCAGATTTCCATCTTTGTTGCAAGAGGAGACTACCAGAACTCAGACCTGCTGTACAGCACTTGTACTAGATTTTTATCCCATGAGAATGTATAGAACTTGAAAAGGACAACCTAGAGAGTCTCACTACTTAAAATATCTATATTAATGTTAACGTTTGATTACAAGGACATGGTTAAAAGAGTAAATGTACAAAATTTATTTGGGTTGCTAATCAAAGTTGGTGCTCCCACCTTAATTTTCACCATAATACTTAATTATTTGTTATTGTAGCATCCACAATACTTCTTAAATCTGCAGAGGCATTGCAACAGTGTGCTGTTAATTAGATATCTTAGTTAGGGCATGTGCTGCCTAAACTAGGTATGCTATAGCAAGTTAAAGATGGGTTGGCTTGAATTCCAGAGTTCCTGGCGTTTTTCCGGTATAACTAACCATAAGGTCAACTCAGACCCTAAATTCTTTGCTATGTATTCATGTTTGTGCAAAGGCAGCATTAATTGTGGGTTCATACTGAGACTGGCAACACTGGCCTCTTGTGAAGATTATTTTTGGTGGAGTTTATAATGTGGTTGTGCATGTGTGCGTATGTTTATATGCTAGCAAGGAACCCTACCTACACTTGTAGGGCATGATCCTATGTGATTGACATCTGTGAGAGTTTTTTGACATTGGCTTAGATGGGAGCAAATCAGTTTCTGAGCTCTTTGCTGTAATACAGCACAGTGGCTGTTCAATCCCGGCATATGTAGTGAGTAGGGGGTAGCCTACCTGTTGCTAGTGTCATAGGACATGGCTTCTTGTTCCGCCATTGCATACATGAATTTTTTTCTGTCTCCCCTTCCCCTCCAGCAGCATGCAAGAGAAGAGGAGAGTTCTCCTTTGGTGAAAGGGAGGTCCAGGGCTTGCTGTTTATACAGAGGAAAGAGGAGCTTCCATGTTTACATCCCCGCGTGGTGTTCTTACAGCCCACACTTAGGCTGGTCTACACCTAAATCTTAGCTCCACCCATCTTTGTCACTCAGACTGTGAAAAATTTTGCCCCCTGAGCACTATAGTTAGGTCAACCTAACTTCTGGTGCATATGCAGACCTAGTTACCTCCTCTCAAAGAAGTAGATTACCTACATCAATGGAAAAACTCCTTCTGTCAATGTAGGAAGTGTTTACACTCCAGCAGCACAGCTGCAGTGTTGTAGCTGAGCTGCAGAAGCAGCTGTAGTGTAGACATACCCTTAGAGTACATCTGTGCAAACAGGAGAGGGAACTGCTAACGTGGATCTCCCAGGCAATAGATGCAGCTATATTTATTCCACTGAGTGCATGCTGATTATTTGTTAACAAATCCCTGCCTCTAGATATTTCCTAAACAAATATAAGACATGTTCTTGTTGTAGGTTGCTGAATGAAAAATAACCATGGGAATAAATATTCATACTAGTATCAACATACTCACACAGCCTAGTTTTATGATCAATCCAACCATTATCTCGAAATGATTTACCAGCAGAAGATAACCTACAATTCTGATGGTCAGAACAGTATTTAGGTCAATCAGTAAATAGATGGCTAGTTACCAGTATTCAAATAGCTCCCTTGGTAACTTTCATAGTTTCCTTTGTTTCTCCAGTTGAAGCCCTGTATATTTTTTTTCAAATGCATTGTTTGCAATCTTAAATACCCATTGTTTGAAAGACATTAAAACTCATGCCTGAGACTTCTAATTTTTTTCACTATAAATTAGTATTTTCAGTTTATAACCTGCTAGGACCTGTTCAGGCATTTTAGGATTAAAAAAAACATACCAACGGTTCATGTTGCTTTTTGATTTTTGTACCCTGCTGCTAATGCTTTTTTGATGCACTTAATCATTTTTCTGCAAGGGAGCACTGTGATCAAAAGCTCAGCGAAATTGCCAAGATACAACATTTTAGTGACTTGCTGCTTTCTTTTTGTAAATTATCCGCTCATTTTTCTGCACATAAATTTTGGAAACTGAGAACAGTCTGACGATTTCATCTTTCGTTGAAGCATTTCTCATTGAGATTATATTGTGTTGCTGATAAGCCTTCTAAAAAACTACATTATAGGTTGTTATGTTTTCTGTTGATGATATTTAAGTCAAAACACCCTTTGAGAGATGACCTTGCATTACACTCTTGGAACCTATATTCCTTGTCTCAAAGAACATTTCTGCTTAATGATCACATTAGATGGTTCTAGTTATGATGTACGTTTGTCTATAGTTGTTTTTATTGTTGCCTGTTCTGCCAATAACACGGTATTGTTAACTGGAGATCCGTGTCTTTTAAAATTGTTCTAGAAGAATCTAGAAAAGAAGACGGAAATTATAACATCTTTAATATTTGGGATGACATAGCTTTGGTTATGTGACCAATATTCAAGGCATAATTGGGAAAAAACAAACCAACTATTATGATTATGTTCTCTGTAGTAATAATTATTTAGTAAAAAGTGAGAAAAACCCTACCAGGTTTTTCTTTTCCATAATGAATTATGGTACCTCTGGGAGGAAGTGATGAGGGATTTTTGTTTTTCACAGAATTTTCTTCAAACAGCTGTATTTTTTAAATATCGTTATTATTTCCTGTCAGATACGAGGAAATGGAACCTATTGCTCGGCATTGTTTGGGGGAATAAATAATTCTAAATGTTACCTATATGATTGTTAGTTGGAAAACCAACATGCTAAGGATGGTTTGTCAAAATCCAATTTTCCTCTTGATTAGAGATTTTACTTGCAGAGCAAAAATGGTTTTCCAAAACAGCTGCTGCTTTCTGGTAATATTTTGATTCGCCATTTTGTTTAGTTTTCATAAAATATATCGTCACTCCATTCTGTTCAGTGCAGGCTACAACTTGGTTAGTGACTTTTTTTTGGCTAGATGCTATAAATTAGATTATGAAACCTGGATATTTTTCAGTAATATATATTTGCAATGGAAACCTTGACATCTTGCTTACTCACCTGATCCCAGCTGTTATTTTTTCCGTATTAAGTTCCTTGCCCCTTTTATTATAACTTTACTTTCTAGAATAAAACTTGTTCAAAAGCTAAAAGATGCTTTAAATGGCAGTGGCAACTAGCTCTCCCACCTCAAGGCAGGCATCTGACCAAACTGGGGCTCAAACCGAGTTAAGAAACCATGTTGAAACATGGGTTCATCATTCTAAACCAGCTCCAAACTCAACTGGATTGACCAATATGCATGCGACCAGATCATGTTACAAATAATACATATATTTAAACGTTCTAACCTACAACCCTATGGCTAGCCAGTATTTTGTTAGAATTGGTTCTAGCTAGACATTTGTTTTAAACACATTTTTCAAACTTGTTTTAAAGTTGAGTGCAGTGAGGGTCAAAATCCAAGGACATCTGCTCCTTCCAGCCTGAAAAACAAGAACAAGAGCCATTGTTTAGGAAGGAACAGTTTTTTCCCTTTATTTAGTCAAGGATTTTTTTCTTGATAGAGGTGATTGGGGTCACCTGGATGGACTGAGTAACATGCATCTTGCAGCAATGGCGGGGGCAGGGGCAGCTACAAAGGGTCAGGTCTAAACATAGTCTGTGTATGTAGTGTGAGGAACTTGCAGTTAGACTGTTGTCATTTAATGTTATTTTAACTGGTACATAGAGCATTTCTTTCTCAAAGTGCTTTACAAATATGAATCTCTAAAACCCTTCTGTGAGGGAGGCCATTGTTATCCCCATTTTACAGCTCTGGAAACCAAGGCACAGAGAAGTTGTGGCTTGCCAAAGTCACATAGCAAGCCAAACTGAAAGCAAGGATTATAACTTGGTATTGCCCATCTCTCAGTCCTGTGCTCAAACCACTGTACCATCCATACTGCTTCCAAGCTCTAGGAAAAATTCGTCTTATGTGATTACTCAGGTGAACCATGGCCTAATCCAGTGCCAGTTGAAGACACTGATTAGCACCCTTTCCCCAAGCAAGCCAGGACATCTTTTTTTATATGGGGTAGGGTGGTTTGCGTTTTTTTGTTTTGCCTTTTTTATAATATTATTTTACGAGTGTAGGTTTTTTCCTTCTGTGATTGTTTTTCCTATTTAATTGTAGCATTAGAACATTTTATGCTGGTATCTTTAATCAGCATTCTTTCTAACATGTCTGTGTCTTCAGCTGCACAGAATAGCAATGAACTCAAACAGTAATAAATACTTTCTTTTAGACAGAAAGCAGCCTGCAATATGACCTCAGCTCAGTTCCAATCCAGCTACACTCTTAACAGACACTGTATTGTTGTAAACAAGCTTGGGATTATTGATAGAGAAATCTTCATAAATGGCTAATATGGAAAAACAATGGAGGTATATTCAGAGTTCCCAGAGACTAGAAGCATATTGGACTCTTATCCTTGACTCTCCAAAACCAAAGCAAAGCTAATGTGTACAGGAAATGAGTCTAATACTGACTCCTGCATGTCTTTTGTAAACCATCATTTTCTTCTTGCACAGTCAATCCTACTTCAGAATTAAAGAGGTTAAATGCTGTGCTGCAAAAAGGATTATTGATGGGAAGAAAAAACTCTGAACAATTATTCTGACAGAAGAGAGAGTATGTAGTTGCTGCAGTGGACAAACTAGGTTAGATACATTGGGTTAGATTGTGGCAAACCCTGCATGGGAGGACATGGAGCAAGGAGCTTTCTCTTCTTCACCCCCGTGTAGACACTGCCAACGAAGGGCAGGCCTTTTCGACTGGCTAGGGACACTAACTGATCTGTATTTCAAGGGAGATGGTATCTTTGTTTTTTTTTCAAATCTTCAGACACGAAGCATACAAAAGAACTCTTGCCAATTAGTCATTCTGTGCCTCAATTTTCCCATCTGTAATATGGGGATTATGATTCTTACCTGTTTTGTAAAACATTATAAGATATGCACCACCACTGTATAGGTAGTGAAACAATAGCAGGCATTTCTAAAAACACTTTGAAAACTCAGTTTCTTTTAGTAAATATGTACCTTTCCTCTGAAGAACAAATCTTGGTAGTTGTACTTTAAGGGACGCATCCATGACCATGCTGTCATGGCAAGTGCTGAATTCAAATGTAGAGTTTTTTGTATAGTTAAATATAAAGTATTTCACAGGCGTATTATTATTAAAAACTGTATTGTGAATGTATTAAAGTTGAGACTTATTTTAGAACAGTTTCCAATGCTTTTATAAAAATGGTAACTGAATGGCTTGGGGAGTTAGGTAAGATAAGATAGAGTCTTTCTCCTTTAGAACCTGTTTTTGGCCAGATTTGAAATGAATCTCTTTGGAGGCTCCTGTGAAATAAAGTAGTCTGAGTTCTTAATGGGTATGCATCCGCATCACAAAAATCACCACACATAATTATCACCATTGTTTCAGCCTCACCAGCGTGGTTCAGATTTGAATGAGCCGTGTTCTCTCTCATAGGAATACTCTGTTCATAGAATCATGGACATCAGAGATGGTAAAGACCTGTCAGGTCATCCTGTCTTTGGTAATGTGGGATTTTTCCTTCAGGTCAGAGTAGAGACATAAATATTGGTGGAGCAGCCTGGAAATGTTTGTACTACTGCTGCTTATACTGTGTATGTTCTATGGATAAACAGAGAGCTTCAGTTTCCATGGCTGTCATTCAAGCTCCTTTCTTGAGTATTAAATTCACTCTTTCGTACACGCACACAAACCAGAGCAGCACATCACTTGTCACTGTTGTCTCGTGTAAATGCCTTGACTGTTGAATGGTTACTAGGGCACATACATAAGTGATAAGGCATTGAAGTGTCTTAAATATGGTAAGGTGTTTGTCAGCCTTGGAAATCTGGTACTGTGTCTGAGGACCATTTAAAACTGAAATGGTATCTGGTAGGGATGTAAATATCATTTAAAAAAGTGCCCGTTTAAACTATTAAAACTATATTGGTTAATCAGTTAACTGGTTAACTGATTCAGGCCTCGCAATGCCTAGGATGGTGCATCTCCCCTCCCTCTCTGCCCAGGAAAGACGGGGAAGGGCAGCTGAACTCATACTGGGGGTGACACAACAGGTCTAGCCAGGAGACCCTGAGGCAGTTGAGGGGTCCTAGCACCCGCTGGCCTCGTCAATACCCAAGAAAAGGGAAAGAAGTCCCAGGTGCTTAATTTGTCCTGATGTGGCCTCTGCAGACGCTCCGTGCCACCCCAGCAGCAGCTTACCTTCCTTCCCTTCAATTATCAGCTGAAACCACAGCACCGACTAGCGCGCTGTCCAATGGCACAGGCAGAGGCCAGGGACTACTTTACTCCCCGGTGGAGCCTGCAGCCTCTGCCCGCCCCCCATTGCCTAAACGTGCTCCCCCTGCCTGGCTGGTGACACCCTCCCCCGCGAAACCCCCTTTGCTCGTCCTGCTTCCCTGCACTGCCAGGCGTTTCTTGGCCTAGTGAGTGGTATCCTTCCACGGGGTCACCCCTCAGGTCACCGGGGCTGGAGGGACTGTTTTTACCAACAAAGGGGTGTACAGGACCCTCTTTGTCACTGGGCTGAAGACCCCATTGGGTTAGAGCGTTTATATGGACCCAGCCCCTTTAAGAGGGGGATAGCCTCCCAGTGACGTCTTATGATGCCCACCCCTTCCTGATTCCCATAATCACCTCTTTCCAGTGTCCCAAAAATGGCATCTCTGTCCCAGCATCCAGCAAGGACTTCTACCAGCTGATCATCACCCCGAAGGAGGTGGGTGAACAAAGGAGGGTTCACGGTAGGACTAATACTTATTGGTCAACCATTTAATCATTTAATATTTTACATCCCTAGTATCTGGAGGGCTTAGGCATGCAGATAATGACCAGCTGGTTGGAAGGGCCCAGACATCTGAGCACAGTTCTGTGAATTTTGGCATCTTTTTCCTCTTGAAGAATGTGAGGTTTCCTCTTTCTTGAAACCTCCTCCAGATCTGAGAAACTGATGAGAAGCTATTTGGAGTTGCTATAAATATACATTTAAATATTCTTTGGAATTCTATTAAATAACTTGGAAAGAAACTTTAGTCCTTTTAAAATGGGAGCTTACTACTAGATGACAAACTAGTAAAACCATAAATATTAATGGATTATTTTTTTATTCTAATTTACTAATTAATAATAATAACAATAAAGAAATATTGGGCAAATACAGATTGCAATAAAGAAAGGCGATTCCTCTAATTTTAAAATAGTTCTTGAACAAATACTTTTATTCAGAAGGGGGAGGGTAAAATTGTATTTTAACTCCCTTTTTCATTGTATCTAAACTTACTAAATTACAAATTACTGACTTTTTATTATAAGCTGTGTTTATTACTGCTCCAGATTGCCTCACAAGTCATACCAGTTCTATCTCTATCAGTGTGATATAGCTGTGTGAGTCCGCCCTAAATCATTAAGGCCAGCTGAGATCACTGCTGCTTTGATATCATGACCTAGTCAATAGGACCAGAATGTTAAAATGTAGCTTTTGAGAGCAGTGAGATAAACATACTGGCATATGACAGCACCTTGGGGCTTAGCTGTTGGGGAGGATATATATTTCACTAGGATGTAAAATAAATACTGAAATATGTTTTCTTCCATTCTTTCCACTTTAGTAATAAAGCTCTTAAAGGGAAAAACAATTCTAATTTTTTTTTAAATTTGTATTTGTATTGTATTTAATTTTAAATTAATGAGTAGAATTATTATGCAGAGTGAATCCAAGGTATAGTTAGCTTTATGGGTGTATGCTCTATTGAAGTCAACAAGGAGTCCGATGGCACCTTAAAGACTTGACAGATTTATTTGGGCATAAGCTTTCGTGGGTAAAAAACTCCACTTCTTCAGATGCATGGAGTGAAAATTACAGATGCAGGCATTATATAATGACACCAGACTCCTTGTTGTTTTTGTGGATACAGGCTAACATGGCTACCCCCAATACTTGTCTACTGAAGTCAGCTGGAGTTTGGCATTAACTTCAATAGAGGCAGAATTTAACCCTCTATTTGATTTGTGTGTGCTTAAATATTGTTTCATTAATTTTATTTTTTTTCCTTGTATGTAGAGAAGGATGGAAATTGAATAATTTAAAATGTAACTATAACGCTAAATATAT
The DNA here is from genome assembly GCF_003597395.2 of Chelonoidis abingdonii. Lineage (NCBI taxonomy): Eukaryota > Metazoa > Chordata > Testudines > Testudinidae > Chelonoidis > Chelonoidis abingdonii. The sequence continues at coordinate 11,978,252 of NC_133788.1, forward strand.
ACTTAAAATCAAAACAAAATAAATTTAACACAACACAGAAGGAATCCTGAACTTGTGGTCAGAATACCTAGATTTTCCTGGGAGTCCGAATACATGAATTCTTTCTGTTTCTGTCATGGACTTCATGTGTGCTCTTGAATAAGTCACATAGCCTTTTTACCTTTCAGTTTTCTGAAAGGTTTAGAAGGAGAATGCTTGTGATGCTTTTTGATTGAAAATGACCCTTTTGTATCATTGCTGCTACCACTGTTATACAATTGCAACAACTCTTCTACAAAGTATATCATGTAAGGTGTCAGTGGAAAAGATACTATCTATATAATACGATTATTATAATTAAATCCCTGTATCATCTTTGTATCTAAAGTTATGAATATTGGCTATGTATTTGTATCTCAAATGTGTTTGTTCCTGAATGTTGATGGCCCATTAAGGACACTTCACTCTAACAGTGGGCCATAGAAGAAATGTATCCCGCCCAGATATCTGTCCCAGAGGATGCTTCAGACACCGAGGGGCCAATGGCCAATCCTGGTGATCCAGCCAGCTATGTAAAGATCTGTGACCCTGGACTCCATTTTTGGCCAGTCACTTTCCACAAGCACATGGCAGAGGCTATAAAAAGACACCTGAAGCATCTCCTTTTTGTCTTCATTTCCTAAAGCTCTAAACAAGGACTGATGACTCCCAACCTATTTGTGCGAGTCTAGAGAGACTTTTACAAGCTAGCAGTTCATTCCATCACTGCTGTGATCCTGATCTGTGAACACTGAAAGTCACTTGTATGTAAATGATCTATTAACTATTCAATAACTCTCTTCTTTTAGATTATTAAACTTTTTAGTTTTTAGCTACTAAAGGATTGGCATCAGTGTTGATTATTGGTAAGATCTGATTTATATATTGACCTGGCTAAGTGGCTGATCCCTTGGGCTTGGAAGGATCCTATATCTGATGAAATTTGGTTTTGAGTAGCCACTCATCATAAAGTTCAGTGTCTTGGTGGTGCTTTCCTACCTCTCATGCATGTTGAGGCTTAATTTCACTGATGTTTGTAAAGTGTTTTAAAATCCTCAGGTGGAAGGTGCTATAGGAGTGCAAAGTATTATTAATAAATAATTATTTGAGGCAGAGACAAAGCATGGAAAATTCCAGCTCGAAAGACGAATGCTTCAGTTAGTTATGCATGTGTGGAAACAAGGGATTGTAATGGAAACTGCTTTGCCACCTTGGTCTGCTAAATACCAGTTTGGGTAGATAGCCAAAGATATCTACAGAATTATCATGACAATCAAGGTCAGAGACCTTGCATCAACTCTAGTGAAAATGACCTCTGGAAATAATTCTGTTATTAGGGAAGTGTTTGCATCTGACCATTCATTTGTTCAGAATCCTATATAAAAAAATTTTTTTTTTCTTTTCAACAGAGCAGAAAAGCTACAGTTGCTTAACCACAGGCCAATGACTGCAGTTGAGATACAGCTGGTAAGTTACAGTTCTCCTAACTGCTTAAAATCCATATATTAATGCATCTTTAATCTTGAAAATCAATTGAATTAATCCTTTGCTCAGGGTCACTGACTGATAAGACTTCTGCACCCATCTTTATTTCATGTTTTCTGATTATTTGTTTTCTTTCCTCTCTGCTTCCCCTATGAGACCTCTCTATAAGACTTGCCCCTCTTCCTCTCAGAACCTAGAGCAGGGGCAACTCTTCGCTCTCATGTGTGTCAGTGTTTCACATTGAAAATAGCCATCAGACTTGTTAAATGGAGCTATAATCTCATGTCCTTGGAATACATTTACCTAGGGTTTTTTTCCGTTGCTTCATAAAGTCAAATACTTTGGAATATGAATTTTGATTTAGAAAACTACTGTGGTATATTCCTTTTCATTATTTTTCTAAGGTACAGGGAAGGCAAAAATTTGGGAGAGAACGATAGTTAGCAATGACTGCTGTTGTGCTTTTGAAGTGACTGTGTAGCATGAGAACTGTACACTGGGAAGCTTTCAGTTGGATGTCATTCATTATCAGTCTGCTGGAACATAACCTTTGGATGAAGGAATATTACAGATAAAAAGGGAGAGATTGGTTAAATGTTCTCCAGAGCATCATGTAAAGAACACAAATGCTGTATTAATATAAGAAGATTATTATAACAATGCTGTTCCTCTAATGCGGCTGTCTTGCATGGAGAACATCTGTTGACAATCTTATCCTGAGACTTGACTGTGTAATAGCAGGATTGTATTCTGTTGCAGAAGGGTAAGGGTTAGAAGTGGATGCTAGTAGGACTGCATCCTATATTTCTCTCAATCCTTGACGGCCAAGAACTAGAATTTCTAGCAGTGATGAAAGCAGCTGATATGGTACCTTAGGAACTGCAAAAAGAATGAGGAGTCCTTGTTGCACCTTAGAGACTAACAAATTTATTTGGGTATAAGCTTTTGTGGGCTAAAACCCACTTCATCAGATACAGGCAGTGGAAAATACAGTGGGAAGATATATATGCACAGAGAACATAAAAAAATGGGTGTTGCCACAACTCTAACTGCTATTATCAAGTTTATCTACGAGTTAATTCCATTTTTGCAGCTGCAAACAAGAGCATGAAGGCTTCACTGGTTTTGTTGGGCAGCTTTTCAAAAGTGAAGTAGTAGAGCCTTCAAATGTTTTAGAATTTCTCTCTGTTTCTGTTAGCTTCCCGCATTGCACTTATAATTCATTAGGTTTCAGCATAGTTCATATTCTATCTTCTCTTCTTAAAATATACTCATCTTACTGTAAACTTTCATGACATCCTTTGTCTTTGACTGCTCCCTCAGTCACTAATTATCTTGCCTATCCACATCACATAGAGTGTATCTGTTTATGCTCCAATATCTAGCTATTAGTTCCGCTTCAGGTCCTTGAGGCAGGTGTAAGCAAAATATGACTCTTGAGTTGGAGTAAAGTGACTGCACTGGTACATCATTTGTACCTTAACTCTTTCAAGGTTTAGCAATATAAAAGTTAAAATTGCTCTATTAAAACTGAGGTGTTGCAGCAATAGAACAAGTTAAATGTGGATTGACCAATTTTGGTATGTAACCATTCTCTAAGTAACCCAAAGCAACCTGTTATATAATGTTACAGTTGGCAATTAATCTTGAGTTTATCCCCAAACTGTATCCAAAACTGACAGTGAATTATTGATGTACCTGTGCAAGTTTCTCCAGCATCACATTAGGCTAAGATGAGTGGATTGCTCATATATACACATGGCATTGTGTCAAATTAAGTCAGCAGAAAACTTAAACTACATAGATCCTTTCTTAAACTAGTCAGTTTTTGTGGAGTAACAAATATTAGGCTGTCACGGGCCATTTTTGTGACGGTTGCCTTTGGGATCTGTGTAATGAAATGGCTGTTTACTGATATAATGGCAAGAGTTAGTGTTACAGCATCCTCAAGCAAGTAGAACCTCCATGTATTTATAAGGAATTTAATACATAAAAACAGAAGCCACTGGGAGTTTGTCATTGATTTCAGAAGGACAAGGATTGTCTATACACAAGTTTCCATGAAAGCAAGTCTGTTAGCTGGAGTAGAGGATTTGAAAGGCAAAATATACAAGTAAATTAATATGAATTCTAAAATGATCTTGACTGCGCTGTGAACTTTTTTTTCTTAAAAGTTTTGACTCATCCCTGGATACAGATCTGAAGCAATTGATATTGAACATTTTAAACCATAAGTTTCACAAAAAGCAGGTGAATTAATTCAATTTTAAAAAGAGGCACCTTCTGGAACTAATTACAAAACAAGCCATGTCGCCAAAAGTGTGTGTGTGTGTGTGTAATTTCCCCAATTTATTTTGAGTAATTTATGTAAAAGGGTATTTAATACTGTTTGGGGTTTTTTTGGCTTCAAGTCTTTTTATTCTCTCCTGTATAATTCCTGCCCTGTAATAGTGCACAAAATATAAACCAGGGTAACTATACTTAATCTAAAAGGGATCTTTGTGTGGCGAGGTATCTTTTTGGTTTTAATTCAGGTCTTTTTTGTTTCTCCTCCTCATCCATAAATCATTCCACTTTGTTTATAGTTGCCCTCTCCAGACTGTGCTGAGACAGTTTTAAAGGATAACAACAAAAGCAGCATGAAATTCTAATCCTTCTCCCACTGGATAAAACATTGTATGCAGTACAGCTTTCTTGACCTCTAGCTTTAATCTCAAACATATGTTGTACGTGGCTCAGTGACTCACACAGAGGAAGAAAGAAAGAGACAGTGATGTTGATTTAACCATGACATGGCTTCCAACTTTATGTAACGCTTAACAACTATGTGTTAGAAGATTGAGGAGCTTCTCTTTAAAGAACAGATTGTTCCACATCTGTCTCTCATTGGAGCAGTAGGTGTTAATTTTGCATATTTTAAAACTAGACTTCCACACCTGGGAGTTCACTGCCTCATGGGATCCACTCCATGCAACCAAACTTGCAGATTTCCATTTATTGTTGACCAGAGAATAACAACACCTATTCTTCTGGAAAATGCAAAAGGCTGGAAGATTTAAACATTTAATGTTCTCAACAATGCATTTTGCATACTCGTCTAGTTTCCTAACACAAGGAGATGAATCCAGCCATTCAGTCTTTTACTGTATTTCTTTTTCTTATGGTCTGTCTTATTAGTATGTTTGTGCTGAACATCTTGGAATTATTCTACATTTGAGGAAACTGCAGGTATTTCCTTGCTTAAAGTGTCTCCTGCATTGGAACAAAAGTATATTGTGATTGTACCTCTGCGAAGTACCAAAATGCACCTTTCTCTTTTTTGTTATTGATTTTTGCGTTTAATATGGTCTTGAAACTATTATCTACAGAAAAACAATAGTGTGCAACCCACAGATTGTTCTCTTCACACATCAAAAATTGTTCACCAGTGCAGGGTGTTTTAAAGTTCTTTGTATTGTTTATTCTCCAGTATTTGCAATATATATTTGTGGCCAAATGCCTAAGGAAACAGCCCTTTTTCAGCAGAAAATACTTTACTCCAATCATATTATAGAGTAGTGCTCACTTACAATACCGTTTCTCCTGACTCCTGCATTGAACCTATCATAGTGACCATTGCTGAGTAGAAGGAAAAAAACCTCATGACTGTTGCTCATAGTATTAACATATCACATTGGAATATAATAACTGAATAGAAGTATTTGTCTGTGTCAAATGGGAAGTGTGATTGACTGCAGCATGGCAATAAATTTGATCTTGTTAGCCACCCAATTGCATTTTCCTGAAATAAGAAACATATTCAAATGCAAATATATATAAATGCAACTCGTATGCTACAGCAGCTGCTACAGAGAAATTTTACAATGATTTAGGGGAGCAAAAAGGTGAGTGCTGAAATGCAGCAGCATCTTTGGAATTATTTATTGGAACCAGTAGCATGGACACTATGATTTATTGCATTTCTTCCACTTTGCTCTGAGCCTTGGGAGAGACACCTGCCTGTCTGGTTGTATTGGAGAGTGTTTTTTACCATGTACCTTCTGTTACTGTTATGCCAGGTGCTTTCCACTAGTCACATGAGGCTTTTTTAAAGCCCACCTGTATCTCCAAACATCGTGTAAACAAGGAGAACATTATAAACATTAAAAATGTCCAGTCCAATTGAAATGTTGGCTGACTATGCCATACAGTCTCTACATGGCATCATTTGCTGAGGTGATCTATCTCCATTTGGATTGCGCGGTCCTGCCAATAAATACACGATATATAATTCATTGACAAAAAAAATGTATTTTATTTTCTGCTAGCTTAAAGTTTTGCATGCCCTTCTGCTTAGAGTTTGTTGCTTTTACAACTTTAGCCAGTTGCAGAGTAGAGGTTAGCAGGTCGGCTTTATAATCCACAAGTGATTTGGTATTTGTTCCTTTGTTTGTGAAACTTTAGTTATAAATGTTAGTACTTAAAATGTTTGTTTCTTTCCCTCCTTCTGTGTTTTTCCTTCTATATTGTTTTTTCTGTGAGGTTAGTGTTTCCGTGTGAGACTACTATAATCAGTAATCAGGGAGCATTTTGTCTTATAAATCAGGAGCCTGTGTGCAAATCAGAAGTGTGTGCTCAAGTCTGGTGCACTTAGAATGAGCCACTGAATCTCCTTCTGTTTCCCTGGTTTGATGTTTTTATTTGACTCATTTCCACTTGTCTCTTTATCTGTATCTCGTTCATGCTTAATGTTTTGCATTTCTCCTTTATGTTGTTACTTTGCTGTTTTCTAATGGCATAAAACATTTCATGTCGTTACACTTGCTGTTTCTTTTTGCGAGGGGAGGAAATCTAATTTTCTAGTTTATTCTTTTGATCCTTGCGCTCTTTGGTTATACTCCATCTCTGCAGAAACATGGATCTTACTAGCAAGCACTCAGCCCATCCCAAACATGAAGACTTTATCTGTTGGTCCCATTCCAATACATAAGAACTTCTAAAGAAGAATGAGGGTGCATGCTTAAGTCACTGTTTGGAATCAACCGGTCCTGCAAGATTTCCTTATTCAAGTATTACTAACTATTAATGTCAGCATGACTGTTCACATGAGGACTTGCAGCAGGATTAAACTCTACACTTTACCAAATGCAGCCACGCTCTGGACAGTTAATGCACTGAGAAGTGAATCATTCAGTCTTAACTAGCTTTGATTCTCCAAGAGGCAACAGGTCTGTCTCTTCGTTGTATGTTTGTGCAGTGCCTAGCACAATAGGCTCTGGCCGTACAATAATACTTACTAATTGATAATATAACATTATAATATGGTGCACAGCCAGGTAGACTACACTCTCTCTCTCTCCAGCACTGTTAGTAATAGGATGACAGGTCAGTTGTTTAAATTCAAGTCTTTTCAGGTGCTTTAGCAAGGAAAAGTAAATTGAAAAAAGTTTCGAGGATCTTAATTTTGGATTTAGGTGCCTCAAATGGCAATTAGATGCCTAAATCCCTTTATGGATTTAGCTTACTGTGTCAACAGATATGAATGACCCCCAAAATATCATTTATAATTTCTATGGAAATTTTACTTAAGGAAAAAAAATCAGAAGTATGACAGTCTGGAAGTGAATAGTTAAGAGATGCAGTCGTTTTCTTCCTGCCATATATTTCTCCAAACTTGCTATCAGCCCATGCAAATTACACCCTGCCACGTTGCCTGTACTATATTCCCCCTTTGTTGTGTTCTAAAGTAATAATAGGTTGTTGGATGTATACAGGAGAATTAATATACTATAAAAAATTTAAAAAAAAATTCCCCTCTCACCCCTATGGGTGGTATGTGTCTTCCTCAACCTTGGGTCCTCTACCAGAGGCCTGGGAGTTTGAGGGTTCTGCGCAGTATCTTAGCTGTTCCTAGCGCTGCACTCTTCTGGACAGAGAGCTCTGATGTTGTTCCTGGGATCTGTTGGAGCCACTCACCCAGCTTAGGAGTCACAGCCCCGAGTGCTCCTACCACCACTGGGACCACTTTGGCCTTCGAACAGAGCCGGTCCAAAACAGGACCCTGGGAACCCCACTTGTTATACCCTTCCAGCAGGATTGGAGCCATTAATAACCACTCTCTGAGTACGGTTATCCAGCCAGTTAGGCACCACCTATAGTAGCCCCATCTAATTGTATTGCCTAGTTTATTGATAGGATATCGTGCGAGACCGTATCAAATGCTTACTAAAGTCTAGGTATACACATCCACCGCTTCTCCCTTATCACAAGACTCGTTATCCTATCAAAGAAAGCAATCAGATTGGTTTGACACGATTTTGTTCTTACAAATCCATGCTGGCTATTCCTATGACCTTACCACCTTCCAAGTGTTTGCAGATGATTCTTTAATTACTTG
>NC_133788.1:11989718-12049103 GCF_003597395.2 Chelonoidis abingdonii
ACTTTCCACCATCCTCTTCTAGTCCCTCTTTCAGGCTCTGGTACCTTCTCCAGCTTTCTCATATTCCTTCTTCCTGATGTTGCTGTCACTTGGCACTGCTAATCTATCACCACCGCTGTCTTCAGCTCCTTGTCTATTACCACGATGTTCTGGTTGATTGACCAGTACCTGCCTGTCCGTTTCTGGATCTGAAGTCCCACAGAATCTTAGCCCTGCTATTCTCCACAACCTTCTGTGGAATCTCCCATCTGGTCTTGGGAGGGTCTAGCCCATACGCTGTGCAGATGTTCCTGTACACAATGCCAGCCACTTGGTTGTGCCGTTCAGTGTATGCTGTTCCTGCCTGCATCACATCCTTGCCACTATGTGTTGGACTGTGCTCTGAGGCTCTCTGCACAGTCTGCACCTTGGGTCCTTTCTAGTGGGTGACCCCTGCTTCAATGGATCTGGTGCTCAGTGCCTGTTCCTGTGCCGCTATGATCAGTGCCTCAGTGCTGTCTTTTAGTCCAGCTCGTTCCAGCCACTGTAGGATTCCCAATGTCAGCCCCTCAGCTATCTGTCGATGGTACATCCATGCAGAGTCTTGTTTGCCATGGCACTTTCTGCTTGGTCTTCCTCCCATGTCTGCTGCTGCCTCGGCATTCTTCAGCAGCCTCATTCTTTGGGGCCATCTTTATGATGTACTCCTGGATGGTTCCCCGGTTTCATCCAGGACAGTGGCTTTGACGCTCACCAAGCCCCGCCCGCCTTCTTTCGGCTGTTACAGTCTCTGGGTGTGGACTTGGGTTGGAACCATCCGTTGCATTTGTGAGGAGCTTCCGGGTCTTCACATCGGCACTTCCATGTACTCCTTTGGCCAGCTCACTATACTGGCAGGATTGATGACCGGCAGGCGTACCGTTGATGGCGTGTATCTTGTTCTTCCCACTGAGTCGTCTTCAGGACCTGTCTTATCCTTTGGTGATACTGGATTTGCTGTCTTCCTTGTCCTTATCGTGGTTTCCATGTGGACTGTGGGACCCAAGGTACTTGTAGCTGGTCTGTATGTCTGCTATGTGGCCCGCTGGTAGTTCACCCATCAGTCTGACTAACTTCCCTCTCTTCACTACCATCCGGCACACTCCTTCTCCAGTCCGAATGACATTCGATATCCTCACTGTAGATCGCGTCAGGTGGATTAGCAGTCGATGTCTCGGCATTCTTAGCATACAGCTTTGATGTCATCCATGTAGAGGAGGTGGCTGATGGTAGTTTCACTCCTGAACTTGTACCCGTATCCTTGTGTATTATCTGGCTGAGGGGGTTTAAGCCTATGAAGAACAGCACGGGACAGTGCTCCCTTGGTTATGCCGCACTTGATGCCACTTGTGCAAGCTGCCTTGAGTTGACTTCCAGTGTTGTCTTCCATAGTCCATTGATTCTTGAGGAAGGTCTTAGTGTCCTGTTGACTTGTATAGCGCCAGACATTCACAGATCCACGTGTCGGGTTGAGTATAAGCTTTCCTGTAGTCAATCAGGCTGTGCTGCAGATTGGTCTGTCTAGATCTTGAGCGACTGCTCTATCTATGAGCAACTGGTGTTTTGAGCCTCTGGTGTTGTTTCCAATGCCCTTCTGAGCTGTGCTCATGTACGGCCCATATGGTCCTGTAGCTTGGCGGCTATGATGCCTGATAGGACTTTCATGTTGTGGGGAGCAGGTTATGTGGTAGTTGGACGGTTCTGTTCCCTTGCAGGGGTCTTTCATGATCAGCACTGTCCTTCCTTGTGTTAGCCAGTTTGGTGGGAGCCTGCTGCTCGCAGCTGGTTCACTGTGCTGCTGACTCCATTATCTTCCCTGGCACAGAAGTTAAACTAACTGGTCTGTAGTTTCCTGGGTTGTTTTTATTTCCCTTTTTATAGATGGGCACTATATTTGCCCTTTTCCAGTCTTCTGGAATCTCTCCTGTCTCCCATGACTTTCCAAAGATAATAGCTAGAGGCTCAGATACCTCCTCTATTAACTCCTTGAGTATTCTAGGATGCATTTCATCAGGGCCTGGTGACTTGCAGACATCTAACTTTTCTAAGTGATTTTTAACTTGCTCTTTTTTTATTTTATCTTCTAATCCTACCCCCTTCCCATAAGCGTTCACTATCTTAGACATTCCTTCAGACTTCTCAGTGAAGACCAAAACGAAGAAGTCATTAAGCATCTCTGCCATTTCCAAGTTTTCTGTTACTGTTCCTCCCTCTTCACTGAGCAGTGGGCCTACCCTGTCCTTGGTCTTCCTCTTGCTTCTAATATGGATGACACATGGAAAGTGACATTTTAGAAAAATAAGTTTCTTTTTGGAGAAGATGAGGTCTGACAAATCTGGCTTACAGTGGAGAGCTAGTTCCCATCAACTATAGAGCAACTATCATTCTGCATACATTTTTATCATTAGGATTCAATTTTTTACAAGCAAAAGTTTGCATAATGAGCTCAGACAATGTGTAATGTCCAGCTAATGCAGCACCTCCTAACTGGGTAAATCTTGCCTCTGGAGGTGAGGGAGGAAGTGTGGATTTTGCAATGACAGTAGGTTGTTTTGGATTTGCAGATGGTAGAGGAAAGTGAAGAAAGACTAACAGAAGAGCAGATTGAGTCACTTCTTCAGACAGTCTCCAGCATTCTTCCAGGGAATCCAGAGGAAGAGCTGCAGAGACAGGCGACAATGGCAGCTGAAGAAGAAGGTGACCCAGAATAGACAGCATCTGAACCTAAGTTGGCAACATCATCAAAAGCTTAATGAGAAAAGAACCAGCTAAACGTTTTGATTGCAAAGACCACGTCTGGGGTTTTTCACCCGCGACTTAATCTTGTGTGATGTCACTGTACAGTATGTTAATGTTTTATTGTATAAATCATGAGAGCAACAGCTGTTTATAAGAAACATAAATCAAAGGAGACCTCTCATGTCAGCCTTTTGTGAGATGCGAGAAAGATAGTAACTGGCTTCATAACACAGCAGTTTGTGACATAGTGAAAATAAACCTTATGCTTGAATATTCTTTTTTTCCATTACCCATGTAACAGCTGTTCTTTTCTGAGTAGGGGTATATGGAGCTGGCAATGTTCTAATTATCATAGCAATACACTATAATTATAATTGATTTAATATGTTTTTGAATTACTCAACTGTTTTCCAGAGTGCAGTTTACAATACAGTTTCCGTTCTGTGTGGAAGAAGCCATTTTAGGGTATCGATACACAGTTAGAATAAAGTTAAAAAATTGTTTAGTATCCATATAAGATCAGTGGTAATAGATCCTTATAACTACTAATATCTTTAGGATTGTACCTTGGAAGTGGAAGGAATGTAAAGGCTGTGTTGATATAGTAACTAGTCTCAAGGACACCTCTGATATGACCCTATTCTTATTTTAAATATAGGGCCAGATCCTCAGCTGATGTAAATGGACAGAATCCCCTCAAAGATAAGAGAGCTATGCTGATTCAGACCAGTCGAGGATCTGGCCCATAAAGTTAGGGTTCTCAGTAATGCAAACAAAAAACAATTTAGAAGTATAAGGCTGCTTTTTTTTTTCTTTGAATCACCTGTTGTCTAGGTGTTACATGTAGAAGATTGCACAGTCCACATGAGCTATGCTATCATGACACAACTGGGTGAGTTAATGACGACCCGAGAGCCTTAACTATGAATTTCCCTATTTTGTTTTCAGAAGTTTAATGAGGCTCAGTTCTTGCTCAAGCAAAACTTCCACTGAAGTCAATAGGAGTTTTGTCTGACCACAGACTACAGGATCAAGTACTTAATGTTGAAAGTGTTAGAGATCGTTAAATCACAAATCGTATATGTATGGTACAGGCCACACTGTTTCTTCTTATGATAGGGCTGCAAACAAAAAATGTATCCATCATTATAATGTGTTAAAAACCAAAATAAAAAGTTTGAAAAAATTCCTAGGAATTTCGTGATTGATCGCAATAGGAGTCAGAATATCTGATGTCTGTTTCCAGCTCTGTCACAGCCTTCCTTTGTGACATTGGGCAAATAATTTACCATTGCTCTGCCTCAGTTTTCCCTTATGTAAAGTAGAACGGTAATACCTGCTTCACAGGAGTGTTGTAATGCTCAGTGGATTAATATTTGTAAGATGCTTTGAGGCACTTATAGAAATTATAAGTACTACTATCTTTTGGAAGTAAATAGCTGTATATCAGGTTAATAAATTCTACAGCTGAAAGCCAAGGCTTGTTTTAGCACAAGGTGTAGTGATTATGGTGTTGAGAGGTTCACGGGGTTTTTTTGTTAAATACATGAAAATATTCATAGTCGAGGGTGGAGGGAAGCCCTCCAAAATAGTTAATGGACTATCAGACTATTGAAAGGTATATTTTTTAATTTGTTTTAAGATAGAACTTTTTGGCTCTTACGGGTCATTACTGGTGCTCGACAGCTGCAGGAATGGGCCATGTCTATTAGAATTTATTGTATTTTCTAAAAGCGAGCTTATGAAATGTCATTATAAAACTAACAGAGCAAACAGAAGCAAAATCACAAATCCCTTTAAGATACAAGTGAGTATTTTAACCGCTTTCTTAAGCTGGTTGTTTCAGCTTGGGAATTGTTGATTTGTTATCATAATATATCTGTGCCAGCGTCAGTGTGGTTTTATGTTGAAAGTTGAAAATGTAGTGTTGGGATTTCTAGTAAACTGCCCTTTTACTACATTATTTAAAGAATTTAACAATAAATCACTTCCAGATGAATAAAAATATGTACTTTTGTACAAATACAACAATAGATTACTTATCTCAATGAAGACACAAAAATGATCATTTTCTTGGAAGTATTTTGCCGAATGATATTCTGTGAAAGATTATATAGGGTTTCAACGTCTGCATTGCATTAAGGAATTTTGTTTTAACCTGCTGCCTGTATTTTCTGGATGCACAAATACAGGCAGTGGATTCTGGAACTATAACGGCTCTTGCTTCATGCTTATTTGCACTCCAATTGCTTACTTGGAAGCCATGATCCTGAGACTCAGAAATGGTTTATGGAAAACAAATATTACCTCATGTGTGAGGTGATATCTTCTGGTGCGCTGTACGTTACATGAAAGAGCTGATTAGTATCTAAGGCCACTTGTTTTTTTACTGCTAATCTGTTATCTAGTATTGTAAGTGCATGCTGGGTTATAAGATAGAGAGCAATACACATTCCCTGCCCCAAAGAACTTACCCTCTGAGGCCCTGATTCAGCAAAGTACTTAAACATTTGCTTAACTCTAAGCATTTTTATAATCCTATTGACTTTAGTGAGACTACCCATATTTTTAAAGTTAGCCACATGCTTAAGTATCTTGCTGAATCGGCCTGAGAGACCACATGAGACATCACAGAAGTTTAGATAAAGGAGGGTGTGGAGGAAATATTGCTGCAGAAAATAAAGTAGGACTTCTGAAAGAGGAGGATTTTGTAGAAAGAAAAGAGAGGGAGCACTTAATAGAGAAGAATTTGGTAGATGTTTCCAAGCAGAGGGGACAGCATAAAAAAAAGGCATGAAAACAAGAGAGTGAGGTGGCGAAAGGGATAGTAAAGGGAGAACTTGGGAGAAGAGTAAAAGGAAATTAAAGCAGAGGAGTAGGCTCTAAGGTTATGTAATGTCTCAAAGGTGAGGATGGGTTTGACATTGTTGCTGTGAAAGACAGCAGGCTAGTGAAGGGATTTAAATTGTGAGGAGATGAAGTTAACTGTGGTCTAGAGTGTTCTGGACAGACTGGAGATAGGAGGGGCCAGAGACTTGCAGCATCAAAGTGAAAAATGAGCAAGGCCATGGACAAGAGCTTTAGGAGAGGGGCTAGAGAAAAAGTGGAATCAAAAATGACAGTGATTTTGTATTAAGTGTGTTCTGAGATTTTTATGTTTCTACATAAACTGAGATATCAAGTAATAAGGTGTCTCAAGTAATACATTTATGGCTCTATAGATAATTTACCTTCCACCATAAACCCCTTCTGCGGTATACAGTCCACAGGGCCCGTCTCTCTCTAACGCTCCTTGGACTTTAGTCTTCAAGTAGTCAGCCCTGGTATGGGGCTGTATTCCCAGGGCTTTCTACCTGGAAACACTTATCTTTCTGTAGCCCTCCGCAGGCTCACTTCTTACTCAGTCCCTATCAGCCATCCAGGAGCCTCTAGCTCCCCCAGTCCCTGCCAGGAGGCTTAGCTGTCTGTAGTCCTGCTTCTCTTTCAGGAAGCCAGGCCGGCAGCCAGTTCTTCTGCTCCATGCAGCAACTAACTACTGCTCTGGTCTGCAGATTCTTTTATATGGCCCTCCTGGGCTCTGATTGGCTGCTTCCTCTGCAGCCACTGTAGCCTGCTTGGAGGGCCTCTCCACTTCTCCTTTCCTGGGATGGGTGTGGCAGAACCTTGAGGCCTCCAGCAGGGGGCTCTTGGGCCTAGTCCACCCCATTACACCCTCACACTTGGATTGTAAGGTATTTGGCGCACGGATCCCTGTTTGTTCTGTATTTGTACAGCACTTAGCATAATGAGGTCCTAGTCGCTATGGCAATACACGTAATAAATAATAAACTTGTTAAATCATATGTAAGTAGTAAAAATTGCTTGATAGTAGAAAAGCTGGGTTGCTGTAATATACAAGCTAGAGGACTAGAGTTAACAATAGCAAGGATGCACTTAGTCTCTAGATACACAGCATCATAGAAATATTATTAGGACATCCAGTCCATCACTCTACTACTCAGATGTGTTTTATCTCTCTCTGATTCTTAATACAATATCTCTGAGATTGCCAGATTTTTTGTGAGAGGGAGGTAAATGTGTCTCTGACATGCTCCTTGTTACAATAAGTTGCCGCTAAAGACACTGAGGGACAGATTTTCAGAATCGTGTGGTTAGTTTTGTGTACACAGTGACTGCTTGGATGTACAAACTGGTAATTGTGTGCTCAGATGTCCAGCTAGCTATGTGCATGTATACGCAAAGGACACAATTGTATGAGGAGTTCTGAAAAGTGCGGTCCTTAATCTTGAGGGTATAGGAAACTGTATCCGTGCTGAAGAAGCACATCCCATATCGTTTCTAGCTTCTCCCCCTGCAATGTTTTTTATGCACTAGTCCTCATTTCTGTTCTTTATCTCACAAGTGGGCCCGGGAAGAGTGAAAGCTCTAGTTGCGACAGCACTAAAGCTATAGAAACCTCTCTCTTGGAGAGTTTGTCACAACATTGATATGTGAGACGGGAAGGACTGAAATAAGATTGGTGTTTAGTCAATGTCTGTGTTGCTTCCCCTCCCCCATATGTGCACAATATCTTCTCTTACAACTCTTTGACCCAGAGGTTGAAAGGTGTTTTGCATTCCAGTCAGGAGTTGAATGGCAGCATGGACTAATAGATAAGGCATTGAATAGGCCACAGAAGACTTGGGTTCTAATTCTTGACCTGCTGTGTGATCTTGGGCACATCACTTCACCCCTCTGTGCCTGTTTCACTTTCCACCTTTTATCTGTGTTGTCAATTTAGACTAGTTAAGCTTTTGGGGATGATCCTTTTCTTTTTGTTTGTACAGAGCCTTGCACAACAGGCCTCAACAATCTCAGCTGGGTGCTCTAGAGACTGTCATAATACAAATAGCCAGGAAACAAATAATTGTATTATTATTAGCAGGAATCCAATGGAAAATCTTCTACATGAAGGACATTGAAGCTGGGGTGCAGCAGAATCTTGCATTGTCTCATCTGTCACATCAGTAACTGCAGCCTGAAATCACTGTAGATGTGTTGAAGCTGTCCTGTGATAAAGTCTGCGGGCTTTGCATCTTTGATAATAGTTTCTCTTCCAAAGGAGGCTTGTATGAGATGCCAAGAGCATGACACAGACTTGGTTGACCTCATGAGTTAGCATTTTACTGTAATATGATCACAGACTTGCACTTGTGTTTTTTTTATTCCATTCAATGGGCCAGATTCATCCCTGCTATCACTCTGCCAACTTTAACTTGGCCCAAAGTCTAGAACTGTTTGCCCGTTTACATTGGTTGGGCCTAGTCCATTGGTGTCAATGGGAGCAAGGTTGGAATCTTAGTTTAGCGAGTTAAACTAAGCCCCATTCATGGCTGGGTATAATCTAGATACCGGTTTTGAAACACTCACATTTATTCTGTGTTGCATTTTCTATGATTGTGTTCTGTCTCTCTCTCTCTCTCTCTCTCTCTCTTGTCCAATCTCTCTGTCATGCCAGCTCTAAGAACAGCACATTCTGTAGCCCAGTTTCACATTATACAAATGAAACATGCAAACTGTTGTATTTAAACACGTGCTTTTTAAGAATTGATTTAACTGCAGACTGTTGTCGTTTCAGTGCTGTTTGCAGAACTGTTGATACAGCCACGTGCCCCCAATGGATCCAGTTATAACGTGTAATTATTTTCCCTTTTAGGAGCAAGTAGTGTTCCCTAATGGTTAAAGCAGGTGACTCACTGGGAATAGGGATTGAGAGGTTTTGTTTCTGGATCTGTCACTGAGTGTCTGCAGCGTGGGACATGTCTCTCAATCTCCCTACTCCTCTGTTTTCCTTCTAAAATAAATATAAGAAGTCATTGGGCTTAATTAGTTGTAAGTGCTATGGGATCCTGCAGTGAAAGGTGCTATAGAAGGAATAACCCTTATTCCAAATTGTGTAAATCGTATCCTATACCCAAGCTGTTTGATACTTTTGGCCATAGTGTTTCAGCAGAGGGAGGTGGTGGTATTGAGGGGAAGTGCTAGGGTGGTATGCTCACCTAAAGCAGAGATTCTCAGCCCTTTTCTGATTGTCATTCCAAATCTTGCTACATGTAAGTTTGTACCAGGTCCTCAGGGTTCCAGGGTGCTTCAAAGTGTGCAGCATACAAATAGTGGCTTTCTCTATGTGCTGTTGCTGGTAT
Organism: Chelonoidis abingdonii; assembly: GCF_003597395.2. Taxonomy (NCBI): domain Eukaryota; kingdom Metazoa; phylum Chordata; order Testudines; family Testudinidae; genus Chelonoidis; species Chelonoidis abingdonii. Next base: position 11,998,658 of record NC_133788.1, read on the forward strand.
CTGAAATGGACAGATGGAATGGTTGCAGGCAAGTGGCTGAGTAAATCCATTTCATCAGACACTGGCAATGGGAACAAATTCACAACTCCTCCGACAATGGCAGGCAACCCCCTCTTGAGTGTATCTGGCCTACCGAGCACTGCTGGGAAAACCTTCTTTCAACAACTGAACAAGTGTATATACACCATGGCTCCTGGGAACTTTATAGTTAGGGGGGAATCCTCAGATCCTCCTACTCCAAAAGTACAGACCTCCAAATCTCGTTTCCATTACTTATTAGCAGTTTTAGTTCCTCCAGTAGAGGGCAGTGGTAGAATGAGATTGCAGTGATGGAAAGGCTGATTTGTGTGACAGCTGCCCAGATGTCCTGATTTTATACACATAGCCCTTGTATTCGGGGCTTTGTCTTATATAGGCGCCTATTACCCCCCACCCCCGTCCCGATTTTTCACATTTGCTGTCTGGTCACCGTAAGACTGATTGATTCCTAATAATGGGTGATGACCATAGTAGCAGCATGTGGTATATTAGCTGATGCTTTGCTTGTAAGGCAAGATGACAAGAAGTTGAACCAATGTGTTTGGAAATGAATGTTACTTCATGTTGGAATTGTATTTAACAACTATTATTAATTGTTACAGCACCCAAAGAAGTGCTAATTATGTCTCAGGACAAACAGGAAGACACAATCACTGTCCCAGAGTTTGCCATCAAGTGTTAGACATGACACAGCTAGTGAAGATAATTAATCATAGAAAGATAATTTGTTTAATGGTTAGAGCAAGAGACTGAGTGTCAGGAGACCTGAATTCTAGTATCAGCTCTGACACAGACCTGCTAAGTGACCTTTGGGTAAGTCACTTCTCTCTTGGTCTCAGTTTCCCCATCTGTACAATGGCATTCATACCATTTATCTTCTTTCTAATGCACTTTGAGTTCTGTGTAAATGCAAAGAACCAGGATTGTTAAAGGGACGGTGCCAGGAAGGGGAAGGTTATCAGCCGGGAGACTGCGCAGCCACTCATTTTAGACAATTGTGCGTCCTGATGGCTAAATTAATTTTTTAACAATAACTGACTCCCAACGATGCTGTGGTTTTATTGAAGTGTTTGATTTTTCATGTTGTTTTGGGATTGGGGTGAAAACGGTGTGGTCATTTGGCAGCCTTGTCTATACTGGCATTTTTGCCTCCGCTGGTGGCTAAAAATCCAGCATATGCAAGCCCCAAATGGCTCTCAGTCTAAACAAAAAAGCAAGATGCTAATGTCCTGTTAATACTATTGACGAGATTGTGTGTTTTGTTCCTCTCTGAGGAGAGCGTTCGTTACAAGAAATTTGATGTTAAAGTTATTGGAAAGTTAAGCACCAGTCTTTATCAGCCTTGGCATTTGTGTTGCTGGGAATTACCTCCCGATACAGGCATGTTTTCCCCATGCTGGGAGTCATTTAAATCATTTGTAACAGAGATAGTGCACAACTGAACTGTGTGGTAAAAATAACGTTCAGTTACAGGATCCAAACCTTTTAAATTCAAGATGGGCCCGAGCCGTGGAATTTGGGTCCAGAGCCAAACTGGAACTTCCACAAAATTTTTGGGTGACCATCACAAGCTATTGGACTTGATAATATTCACTTAAACAGCAGGGAAGATCAAGTTCCTCCACTGCAAGGATTGCTGGGTGGAGCTCTGTGGCCTGTGTTATGCAAGATATCAGTCTAGAAGATCATTGTAGATCCTTTCTGGCCATAAAAACCTGTGTGCAGCTCCTCAGCTGGTGACCTCAGTGGAGCTATGGTGCTTTCACCAGCTGAGTGGATCCATCCATCTAGGGAAGTTCAAGAGGAGTGGGATTCTGGTGCTGCAGTTTCTAATTCAAGCAGATGTTTTGCTTGTCTGGTGACACCAAAATTCAGTATCTCGGGGTAGGCTGGATTAGAGCTCTGGGAGGACAAAAGATTGACATTTTTGTTCCTTAAACCAGTGGTCTGGTAGAATCCTAGAACTAATATGAGGCTTTTGCTGACATAGCAGAGATCGGAAGGTTGAAGTTTCTCAAGGTTTTTGGGTAGCTGGAGACAGCTAGGAAACTGGCATCGAGCAGGGACCAGTCTGTGAAGTGAAGGAAGCTGGTACCTGAAGCTCTGTGGAAAGGCTTGGATGTAAATATTCCCTGTAACTTGCTACTAGTCTTACTACTGTCCCTACCCAAGAAGGTCTGCAGTGTCTTGCTGCCAACGTTTGGAAGGGCTGCTGAGAGCTTTTTGCTAGTGTTTTCCCCCCATTGGGTCCTTCAAAGCCAGTTTGGAGTGGTGGGTGGAGGAACTGGGAGGAAAAATGCAAGAGAGAGAGAGGTGCTGCTGCTGCTGCTGCCGTGTCCCTGTTTAAGATTGCAGTGATTGTTATTAACAAGGTGCTGATGGAAGCCAGACAGCTTTGCTGCCATGTGGGAGCGTGAACCCCAGCTAGTGGCTTTCATGTCATCCAGACCCTAAATGTAACCTTTCATCGGGCAGCTAATGCTCCCAAGCCTGCATGTTCCCCGGGAGACTGGTGACTGCTCTGCAGAGTGCAGATTGATTTAATTGATGTTACGGGATTAACTAAATGGAGGATTAATTCGTTATTAATTATTTGCAAAGCACTTTGGAAAGCAGCCAAGTGAGAGAGAAGTGGTATCAATATTAGTACAGTTCTTATACATTCGAAACCTTCAGATTTGAAGCATTAAGCTTCTGTGTTTGCCTTCCAGACCCAATCAAGTATGTATATATATTCCCTGATTGCCCAGGATAGATACACAGGGATGTTACCCTCTGAAAATAGGGGTATTGCAGGTATGAAGTTGCAGGAGGGGAAGGGGTGTGGCTGAGAAGACAGCACCTTTGAGTTTCTCTGGAACAGTATTGTTTTTTAATCTGTAGTGACAGTTTAGTCACGCGATATCATAACACAGCCCTCTTGTGCTAATAAGAATACTTTGCACGTACGTAGCCTCTTCCTTCAAAGGAAGCCAGAGCTCTTTACAAGCCTTAATTAACCATTTCAACACTCCTGTAAGGCAGGTAAGTGGCATCATCCCCATTTTAAAGATGGTGAAATGGAGGCCTGGCATTGGTGATTTACCCAAGATCCCACAGCGAGTCAATGGCAATCTGGTTTTGGCTGGGACGGCGGTAAACCTCACGAAAGAAAATATTCTGTTACTGCAGAAAGATTTCAGACTACAAGAATTAACTGAACTAACAGAGCTTCAGCTAAGTCACTTTGGTTAAATGTTCAGTGCACTTAGAAGACATCATTATTAAACCCTTAAGTCCTTTGCAGGCCACAAGCAATAGAATCTGTCGAAGCATATTGGTTGAATTAATTTCCTTGCCTATTAAGAATCTTTATTGTATTATTTTTACTGGTTTATAAAGTGACCTTCAACGGTGTGTGAGATGATGTAAAAGTTTTAAGATTATAATTTGAAACAAAAGTGGCCCAGGAACCAGCCAAGGCGTGGGGTGGAGGGGAAACCATCTGAAAGGAAAATGGGAAGCCCAAAAGGATCAATAGCAAAGCCTTACTGAGCTTTGAAAATAGCCACAGAGCAGACTCCAGTTGACACACACAAGCAATCCCATAGATAGCCAGCGCCCCAGTGTCACAGAAGTCATGGAGTTGGTGGCTACTGATGCCTGTCATGTACAGGACACTAACCTTTTGTAATGCTGACCTACATGCGGTGACTGGGGTCCGGGAATTAAGAACGTTCTCTTAAACTCACTCTTGACACACAGCCTGTGCCAGATTCAGCCTTGGGAAGAAGTTCAGAGACAAGCCCTGCTGTAGAGGGACACGAGAAGATGGGTGCTCAGGTACATAGTTTAAGATCCTGTTTTTCCTTTGGCTGTAACAAAGCCTCTTACAGATAATTATCCTTTTCCCGTCTAGCATAGTGGTGCTGAACTGGCGTTTTTACGTTCACCCGACTCCGCCAGACTACAAGACATCTCCGTTCTCCTCCGGGCATCGAATATGCTGTTTTTAATTAAGCTTGTTTTAATTCTCTTGCTGCTGACAAATGCTGGATTGAAAGCCCTGGAGGCCAAAGTGCCACAGCTGCAGTCTTCACTGATGTGCTTCAGCTCTGACAGGGAAGGGCCATGTCTATGGGTAAAAATCTCCTTGGCCTCTCTGGTGAGGATGCTACCCAGAGTGGCAGTAACTGCCCTGATTCTGACTGGTGGGGGCAATTGTCCTTCAGGCCTCAGTGAAGCCCCCTCCCCACCAGTTAATTTCACAACATTGAAAATACTCTTCTAAATAAATGACTAGGTGGAAGTAGCTACAGTGGATTATGGATTTGCAGCGCTCTGTGGTTGGATCACCCTTTCTCTCTAAACCAGGGAAGATGATCAATGTGACCCCACTTGAACGCAAGGCAGTGGGCATGATGAACACGTGCCTTTCCCCAGCCTCTTGTCTGCAGCCCCCTGGTTTGATAGCTTTCATACTAGGGTTGCTGTCTTGTGTTTGGATCCCAGGTATCTCCCCCAGTAAGAACCATACGAGGCGTCTGGATGGTGGAGAACAAAATCCAAGTTGTAGCATAGCATCAGTCACCCCGGACATGCTGCACTTGTGACACACCACGTACGGTATGTTTGTCCCTGGCAGTCTGTGACTCGGGTCATGGAGCAATGTCATCATGGACAGCCTGGAGAGCACATGAGGCAGATGGCCTGTTGGATAAAGCCCCACAGTGCACCCCACGTGCTCACAAGGCTGGGAAGACCTGTTCTTGCTGATGACCTTCTGAGGGCGTGGGTATATCTACAATTCGAGCTGTGCGTGTGTGTGTGACATACCCATGCTAATGGCGAGGACTAAAAATAGCATGTAGCTGTGCCAGCATGAGCTATGGGAGAGGCTAGCGACCCTGAGTACATGTCTATGATCATACTCCAGGGGTGGCTAGCCACTCCTGCTGCTGCAAATGCACTCTGGTTTTAGCGTGCAGACTCTCACTGAGCCAGCACAAGTATGTGTCCTCGAGCTGGGATGCCCTCCCCCAGTTCCCAGTGTAGACATATCCTCTGGCCAGCTGAGGAGGGCTGCTGTTAGGGCAGCTATGGGAGGGCTGCAAACCCAGCTGTCCCTGTGAAGTCAGCTATAAAGCCCTGCCCCTGAAGAGGCAAGGTCCTGGCTGCTGCAATTGTCAGAGCAGCCAGGGAGGGGAACTGGCCATTCCTGCTGCCTGGAACAAGGTCTGCCTCCCTAGCCTCTGGAGCAAGGGGCTCTGTGTGAAGTGGGCATGAGCCCTGCCCCCTAAGACAGGAGCCCATGTGGTTGTGGCGGTGGGGGGCGTTGCTCAGGAGAGCAAAGGGCCCTACTACTCTGTTTTGTGCATTGACTTTTCCTTTATTTAAAACTAAAATGATGACAACTGCATTATTTGCCACGGCAGAGCCACAACCTCATCCATTTCCTGCCATGGTAACCAGTCCCTGAAGCCATCCAGTCCCCGAAGCCATCCAGCCCCATGTACCCTCTCCCTCTGCTGAACCCACAACGTTATGGTTGCAGAATTGTTCGTCCAAAGCTTGAAACCTGGTTGCTTTGATGTGTTCTCTGTCTAGGTGAATGTGGTTTAAAATCCTTGTTTATAAATTCCATTGCCAGCGCCTCGTTTTAACAGACATCTTTGCTGCAGACTAAGTATGTGTAATTAGTGACTTGGCCTAGCTGAGCTCGCTTTTCGACATCCTGCAGTGCTCGGAGACCCAGGGCTGCCCAGAGGATTCAGGGGGCCTGGGGAAAAGCGGAGAAGCTGCAGCGCTTGTACTCACCCAGAGGCAGTCCAGGTCTTCGGCGGCATTTCGGCAGCAGGGGGCCCTTCAGTTGCTCCGCTGAAATGCCACCGAAGACCTGGAGTGACTGAAGGGCCCCCTGCTGCCAAAGATCCGGACCGCCATCGGGCCAGGGCTCATGGGGCCCCTGCAGGGCCCGAGGCCTGGGGCAAATTGCTCCACTTTCCCCACCTCTCTAGGTGGCCCTCTGGAGATCTGCTAAAGAGAAGCCGGCATCAATCAGATGGACCTTCTTATTTTATGGGGCTGGAGAGCAGTTTCATTGTTCATAAGAACAGCAACTCACTGCAGTGTGAAAATGTAGTTCAGTGTAAGCATTCGACCTCCCACCCCCTTAGGACAGACAGTTGGCCAGTAAGGGTATCTCTGGGGCTCAAGAAAAGCGTAGAAGTGAACGTAAGGAACCTACTCTAGGCATGCAGCAAATCTCAGCTGATTCTTCTTGGTGAATGTGCTGCTTATGCACCAAATGCCTGACTTTCTCCTGTGAAGGATCTGAATTGGGCATTCAAATCCTGAGGGGCCTGGGTATTTGCTTGCCCACTCTGGGAATGCTCCTGGTTCACCTCTCCCTTTTCATTTAGGAAATTCAACCTATTGCCCAGGTCCTGACCCTGCAAGGGGACAAGCACTCTGGTCCAGATCCAGCAAAGCATTGAATGGCATGTTTAATTGTAAGCATGTGAGTAGTTAAAGTTAAGCACGTGCTTAAGCACTTTGGCCTTGATCCAACAAAGTGCTTCTCACCTTGCAGAATCAAGCACGTCTGGTGTACCTAGAAGAGTTATACAGTGCGGTCCTATCTGTGAGGTGTTGGCAAAGCAGGAGAACCCAGAGTAACACATCAGAAGAGAAACCTGGGGAACCAGGACCTGCTCTACTGCTAGCTCAACACTGGAGTGAGGGACAATCCTAGGCAAAAGACAAAGGTATCTCCTGCTGTCCCAGCCCAGACTGGCATTGCTGCCTGGGTTATGTATAAGAGCTGGGCACACCTTTTATTTCAGCTGAAACTCTCTGAAAAATGCCGATTTGGGTAAACTGAAGCATTTCCGGAGTTCAGGTTGATTTTGGGGAAACAAAAAATGAAATTTGTTTTGAAAATGTCAAAATAAACCATTTCAACAAGATTGAAACAAACCATTTTGATTTTTCAGGCTAAATTCACAAGGAGCATTACGTGCGGTGATGTCCCCATTATAGTCAGTAGCCTGGGGGAGATGCCAGGTTTGAATCCCCACTCCGGAGCAGGGACTTGAACTTGGGTCTTCCCCCTCCTAGGTAGATGAGTGATTTGTTGAGTACTCCGGTGGGAATCTCTCCTGTTCAAGCTGTTCCATGTGGTATAAATTATTAAATTATTCATTGGGACAAGGACAAAAACCTGAGTGTCCCGTTTGCCCCCTCCCATGAGTGCTACAGTCACTGAGCTGTAGAGTCATTCTCACTTGCTCTCTGGCACAACGCCCATTCAAGTCTTTTATACAAAGTAGAGAATCCTCAGTGAGAGAGTGGGAGAGCTCCTCACCCCAGAATAGCCGATATCCCAGGGGTGAGGGCACTCACCTGCGATGGATTCACATTCCTGCTCCCCAGCAAGGCAAGTGCCCTAACCACTGTTGGGCATAAGGTGTGTGCCACCACCCGTGGTTTTGTGACTCTAGACCTTAATTTCCTTTACTTTTATTAAAGAAGGTTAAAAATGGCCCGAATCAAAATGTAACATTTCATTGCAGGTCAAATAGAACATTGTTTTTTCTTTTTTTGATTTCCCAAACATTCCAGTTTCTGTTTGACCAGCACTGATTTTTTTTCCCCCCGGAACTGTGCCAGAGAACCAAAAAACCAGTTATTCACTCAGCACTGCTTAATGTGCTTATTTGTGCCCTCTCCTGCTGGCAGAATTGAAGACCAAGAAACCTGCAGCTGGGCAAACAAAAACGGAACAAACGGAGTACAGCTTCCTTTAGTATCTACTATCTGCCTTGCTCCTCCCAAGCAGCAGGAGCAGCATGGGAGAAAACACAACGGGGCTTTTTTTGAAAATGTAACGTGGGCAATAGAGGCTGGCATCATGGGCCGATCAGAGGCAAGCTTGGTTGTGAAGGAGAGATGATGGGGGCGGTGGAGGCTGACGGTGAAGGGCCTGGAAAGTAAAGACAAGATAGTTGAGACGCTATAACTCTGTATATCCTGTTCAGCGTTTCTTCAGGGTTAATTCCGTGTTCGTGACGTCCCCACCAAGGTAAGTAAAGTCAGGATAGTTGTATTATTCATATAGCAATTTGGGCCTGATTCTCATTTAAACTAAGGCCCCTTTGCACCATTCTGGCAGCGTACAGAGGTCTTAAAACAGGTATAAAAGTTTTAAGGCTCTTTTACATTTCCCGAGTCGTGTAAAGGAGGCTTATTGTAAATGACAGTATGGTCTTATAAATGCTTATGGTGCTTTAGTGATTCAAACTGGTTTAAATTTTTGGACTGAAAAAATTTCCTGTCAAAATCAATCTGGGTGGGGGCTCACTGAGAATTTACACATTGCTCTCTGATGAATGTATTGTTTTATGTGGCTAATCATAGGTGATCACTGCCTAAGAGCAACCTTCTGTGTCTCAAACACAATACGATCCTCCAGTTTCAAAGCACTGAATCAACTTACCCAGGTGAAGAAAATTAGCATTTGCCACTTTTGAAAGCCAAATATTTGTTCTTTGTTTCTTTATGGCATAATCTTTAATGTCTTCAATTTGACATAATCCAGCTGTGCCTTCCAGCTCTGGGTTTGTGTGTTCTGTAAAGCTGAGCACTAACAGGGCCTCAGTCCTTTAAGCTCCTCATAAGATGTAGGGTTGGGGGAGCTGATCCCTTTTGTTACAGACCAGGTGCTGTCAAAGAAAGACCATCCAAAAATAGAAAGTCTGAGCTGTTCAAACAATCCAGCTACGTGGAGAATGCTGTATTTTTCATTTCTTGTGCAATTTGTCCAGGAGAAGAATTGGATCCAAACCCTTGCAGTTGGTGGCATTAACAATCTTGAACCTGGAGCTGCATTTCACTAGCTTTATCGTTATAGTGGGCTGACCCAAAATTCTCATAGACTCATAGGTCAGAAGGGACCAATATGATCATCTAGTCTGACCTCCTGCACAAAGCAGGCCACAGAACTGTACCCATCCACGTCTATAACAAACCCCTAACCTATGTCCGAGTTACTGAAGTCTTCAAATTGTGGTTTGAAGACCTCAAGCTGCAGAGAGTCCACCAGCAAGTGACCCATGCCCCACGCTGCAGAGGAAGGCGAAAAACCTCCAGGGCCCCTGCCAATCTGCCCCGGAAGAAAATTCCTTCCCGATCCCAAATACTCACCAGCTAGTACTCAGGAAAGAATTCTCTGCAGTAACTCAAGTGTTCCAAATCCAGATCCAAACGTTGCCTCTTTGGCATCTCTCCACTAGTTTATAGACACTAGTAAGAGGCATAAGGGCTATTAGCTACATTCTGTGATTTTTTCTATCTTTGTTCTCATTGCAAAGGCAGTTTGTACACTCTAAAAGTTATGAGGTGCAGAAGGTCAGAGCTTTGGAGAAAAGATGGCAAGATACGCACATGCCTCATTCAAAAAAATGGGTGGTGAGAAAGAAACAGTGTAGATTTCTGCAAAAGCATGTATTGCATGATGTTGCTTTAGTTCTTATTCCAAGCCTTTGTTTAGTCACACCGCAAAGGTCCTCACACCTGTGCAGCCAACCCAGTTTTAAGACGGTTCATTCCTCCTAACCTAGAACTAAGAACTGAAACTCATTGTACTTTTCTGTTCGTATGTTTGGAAGGTTGCCTTTGGGGATCTGTGTTGATAGATATCAAGGGAGTGAGGAACCTGAGTACTTTCTCTGGAGCAAAGAGGATTCAGAATGAGAAGGTAAAACTCCAAACAAGGTTCTCTTAATGAATCACAACATTCTACACAGCGTCATAATGAAGTAGAGTAAGGTTCCTATTTGGTTCTGGGTGTGAGTCAAGATGCTGATATTATTATTGTTTTATATATTCATAAAGAGAGCGAGCCAGTGCAGAACCTGGGCTCCACTAGAGTCCTATTTAAACACCCAGAATAGGAGTTAAGTGGTGCATAGCCTCACGCAAGCCCTCTATATGGAGGCAAATTTCACCATGAGCCTCCAAGACCATTGTAGGTGCCATACAGACAATTTAAAAAGCGACAGTCCCATCACTAAAGAGTTTATAGTCTCAGGGCCCTGATCCAGTGGACACCATGTGCATGGGACCTAAGTGAAGAGGCAGCATGAAAAGTGGCAGCAAAAGAGAGGGAGAGGGCTGGGGCTGGGTGATAAGGGTGACAAATACAAATGGATGAGTTCTCTTAGTGGTAGCCATTCGTCAGTGGAAATCACAGACGGGAGTTGTGGGTCATTCTTGGCAAAGGATCAGGGGTCTGCATATTTCTGCACGTGTGCTCATTGGTATGGGAACACCTTGTATGCATCCCCCCTCCCAAATAGTATTAGTGTAAGCAGAGTCAGGATGAGCTGTACCCTGACATCTGGTGGTGAAGTATGGGAAGTGTGGAAAGAATGTCTGGAATGCGAAATCTCAAATATTTGCATAGGCACGCCTACCCCATCCCAGACTGCCGAGCTGTGGGACTGCTTTGTGACAGAAATGACTCAACCTCAGTTGGGTGGTAACTTGCAGACAAAGGACATGGGTTTCCAAAACCCTGTGAATTGAAAGAGGTTGGGGACGTAATTTGTGCTGGTGGTGCAGGCTCCTGTGAGCTAGAAGCACCAGTTGCACCCCTCCTACTCCACTGATGGACTGTCAGAGTGTATTTTTTATTCCTTAAGACTCTAATACAGGTTGCTGAGCTGACTCACTTTGGGCTAATGTGCACTAGCACTGGGCTCCCCCTACTATGTGCTGAAGATCACTAAGAGCTGAAATCACAAAAGAGCTGAAATTACTGAGCTGGGAGCACTGAGTACTGTGCTAACTAGTGGGGGAGCCTGAAGCTATACTGGGAACAGAGCAGCTGGCAGAGTGGAGGCAGTTTAGGGGATGGCCGGAGTGGACCACGGACAGCTGGTGGAGTGGAGCGGCTGGCAGAGCGAGTAGCTGTGGGTGTGTGGAGCAGCCACAGAGCGAGCGGAGCCGAGCAGTTTGCAGGACACTGGAGCAGCTCACGAGGCAGCTGTGGAGCGGAGCAGTTATGTGAGGACGGTCGGAGGAGCAGAGTGGAGCAGCTGGTAAGGCGGACAGTTCGTGGAGAAGGCGCAAGCAGACCACAGAGAGGCAGGGCAGTTGGCCCAGACACGTAAGGTGCCCTTCCACCAGGCTGGGGGAGGACTCTACATAGACTCTCGAATCTGGGGTGGCATTGACCAGAGACTTTTGGTTGTTGGACTTTGAGTGATTGGACTTAAGACCCTAGGGGAAAAGGACATTGCCAATGTACTTGGGGGTGGTTATGGTTTTGTGTTAATAACTCTGTTTGTGTTGTTTCTCCAATGGGATGCCGCATTGATTCCTTCCTTTATTAAAAAGATTTCGCTACACTCAGACTCCGTGCTTGTGAGAAGGGAAGTATTGCCTCCTAGAGGCACCCAGGAGGGTATGGTATGTAAGTGTCCCAGGTCACTGGGTGGGGGCTCGAGCCGGTTATGCATGGTGTTATTGAAACAGAACCCCTGGATACCGAACCCAGCCCTTGTTGCTGCCAACTCAGAGGGGCAGAAGGGTTACATTAGGAATAGATTATATGAGGAGGGGGTTGCTCTTGGGCTCATCTTGGTTGTCACTGGCCTGTACTAACCTGGCTCCCATTTGGGGGTGATGGCTCCTGTTTCCAGATGCCAGCCCTTTAAGTGTTTGATCATTTTGGATGGACTATGGCTCCCTTCTGGAAATCCTGTAAAATGTGCCATAGCCTCTGTCTGAGCTTTATGTCTGAACTGGCTTGCACAGTGGAAATAATTTCAAGGAAAATGAATACGTTTTTTTTTTTCTTTTTTAGACTACTCCTATTCAGTTGATTTTTTTTCAGACAGTTCAGTTGTTTTTTTATTAGAAAATTTAGTGTCAACTCAGTGAGTTTTAGACCTTGTGGTCCCTTCTGGCTCTGTGATTCTATGACTTGTTGCTTGACATAGACTGTTCGATAGATTAAAAAAGAATGCAAGCAAGCACGCTCCAGCTAAAGCCTGAAGATATTTCAGCGTTTGCCTTCCATCAGGGTTGTTACTTCGTTACACAGTGAAAATGGTCAGACCCGCCAAACTGTTTCAACTTCCAGCTGCAGACACTACAGAATTAATGAACTTCTCTGTAAACTAGTCAGGGGTTGGATAAAAAACCCTTTGGCCAGTTCTGGTTGGGGGTGGTGGAGGGGGATAGTGGAATTTGTAATCCTGGCCAGTACAAACATTTAGTGTTTTCCTGTCCAAAGCCCTGCCCTCAAGGGTCCACTTCAGGGTTCTGTGAAAATTAACCTCTTTGCACAACTTCCCATCCAGGCTGCCCTGCTGCAGCAGACATGGAGATGTTGCTCAGAAAAGGGACAGCCAGGCCAGGGCTATCACTGCCATATGTTGCAGCATTTTAAAGGCATCCCAGTGGCTTAAACATTCAGAAGAACTGAAAAAGACACAAAACAAAACAAAACCCCCCACAATTTGGGCCTTAGGTTACATTCAGGCCTCTTTATGCCTCTCCAGTACTAGAAAAAGGCCTTAAAGTAAATGGAAACAGTCCCCTGAGAATACCCCTCGACAGAGGGTGTTCCAAGGTGGCGCAGGTCTGGCATCCAGCTCCACACTGACCCTGCTTCTAGTGTATGAGATGTGTTGGGAGAATTGTAGTACAGGTATTCTCTGCTTTTCTGGGCCCATAGGGGCCACGAGAGCCAGTGTGTAAGTTAGTGCAGTCCTGAGACTGCTCTACCTTACACCATGGACTAGGAATGGGCTTGCATGGCTCCATAATACATGAAGCGCTGCACAAAGATGATTTAAAGTCACCTTTTCCACTCTACCCTACCGCTATCCCAAGCACAGTAGCAGAGTCTCTGGAGAATCAGACCCTTTGTGTTCTTATTTACTAATCAGCTTTAGAATTCAGAATCTGGGGAGGATTTTAACTCTGCCATTTCTGGGGGGTTTCATGATACCTTCACAGAAGCTCAGCCGTGCTAACCGTCCACCTTATCCAGAGGTCTAAATCTAGCACCCACCTTTATAAAAACAGGCCTATCCTAACACAAAGCCTACAACACAGTGGCTCTCAAATTTTTTTATTGGAGACCCTTTCACATAGCAAGTCTTCGAGTGCAACCTCCCTTATAAATTAAAAACACTTTTTTTGTACATTTAACAGCATTATAAATGCTGGAGGCAAAGCAGAGTTTGGGGTGGAGGTTGACAGCTCGCGACCCCCCATGTAATAACCTCGAGGGGTCCTGACCCCCAGTTTGAGAACCCTGACATCTGAAGAGCCACTTTGACACTAGCTGGATATGGCAAAGAGCCATGAAAATGAAACCGATTTAGCTTTCTGCAGAGCACATAAGGAGCTTATAAGAAAAGTCACAGTTAATACATCAAAATAACTGCAGGTTACGATAGAAGCAGTATTATTTAGAGCTTGCAGAGGGATCTGGCAGGTGGAGGCTGTCAGCAGCTTCAGCAGAAGTCTGGCTCTAGAGATGTCACTGCCACTCCCCCCCCCCCATCGTCATAACGTTTAGTACTTTTAATATTCATAGCCCCTTGCAAGTATTAACTAATTGATCCTCACGACTATCGTGAGGGCTAGGGCTAGTAGTCAGCTAGCAACTAACTAGCTGGGCTTCTGGCTCTGCCACTGGCCTACTGCACCTTGGATAAGTCACCTAGGGGCGATCTTTTAATAGTGGCCTCTGAATTTGGGTGTCAAAATGTTTGGGTGCTCAGCCTCAGGTAAGATGGGTGTGCAGCCTACAGTAAAGCCTGATTTTGGGAGGTGCTGAGTACCTGCAGATTATAAGATCATGAGTGGGGTGGAGAAAGTGAATAAGGAAAAGTTATTTACTTGTTCTCATAATATAAGAACAAGGGGCCACCAAATGAAATTAACGGGCAGCAGGTTTAAAACAAAAGGAAGTTCTTCACACAGCGCACAGTCAACCCGTGGAACTCCTTGCTTGAGGAGGTTGTGACGGCTAGCACTATAACAGGGTTTAAAAGAGAACTAGATAAATTCACGGAGGTTAAGTCAATTAATGGCTATTAGCCAGGATGGGTAAGGAATGGTGTCCCTAGCCTGTTTGTTTCTCAGAGAGTGGAGATGGATGGCAGGAGGGAGATCACTTATGTTTGCAGTTCCTATTGGTTTCAACTGGCATTTATGTGGGTTCTCAGCACTTCTTCAAATGGGCACCAAGAAAACCCAGGCCACTTTTGAAAATCATCCCTTTGCCTTTCCGTGCCTCAGTTTCCCCATCCTGGGGCTAATCCTTCCCAACTCACTGGAGTGTGTTGAGGCTTAATTCATTCATGTTTGTAAGGTGTTTTGAGATCACCAGATGGAAGGCGCTATACAAGTGCAAATTATTATGTATTACTCTAGTGTAATTTTTTTTAGTTGTATCCCTAAGAACCCCATACAAGAGTTAAGGTGGCTGATGAAAAATGAGAGATTTCATTGAAGTCATCCACTCCAACTATGCAAGCCTTACTGAACTAGCAAGATTATGCTGAATGTGTTTTCTGTTTTGAGGCCGTGCCAATATGGTTAGACTGGCACAAGATGAAGGACAATTGTGTTTTATTCTGTAGTTTTCTTGGTGTGTTTTCTAGCTATAATTGATGTCAAAAGATATATTGCCTGTCCTGGTAGTCACTGATGTAGTGAACCTAAGGCTTTTGGCCTTTATATCCAGTCCAAATTCTGGTCTGTACTTGCTAAGGCCTGACCAAATTCACAGTCCATTTTGGTCAATTTCACAATCAGAGTAAATCTGAACTTTCAGGGTGTTGTAATTGTAGAAGTTCTGGCCCCAAAAGGAGTTGGGGGGGTTGCAAGGTTATTGTAGGGGGAGTTGCGACACTGCTACCCTTACTTCTGCACTGCTGCTGGTAGTGGCGCTGCCTTCAGAGCTGAACAGCTGGAGAGTGGCGGCTACTGGCTGGGAGCCCAGCTCTGAAGGCAGAGCTGCTGCCAGCAGCAGCGAAGTAGTAAGGATGCCATGATATAGTATTGCCACCCTTACTTCTGTGCTGCTGCCTGCAGAGCTGGGCCCTCAGTCAGCAGCTGCCACTCTCCGGGCGCCCAGCTCTGAAGGCAGCAGTGCAGAAGTAACGGTGGCATGGTATTGCCATCCTTACTTCTGTGCTGCTGGTGATGGGGTGCTGCCTTCAGAGCTGGGCATCCAGCCAACAGCTGCTGCTTTCCAGCCACCACCTCCTGCTCTCCAGCCACCCAGCTCTGAAGGCAGTGCAGAAGTAAGGACGCCAATACCATGACCCCCCTATAATAACCTTATGCCGCCCCTGCAACTCCCTTTTGGGTCAGGACCCTCAATTTGAGAAACTCTGGTCTCCCTTGTGAAATCTGTATAGTATAGGGTAAAAGCACCCAAAAGACCAGATTTCACAGTCCATGACACATTTTTCATGGCTGTGAATTTGGTAGGGCCCTACTTATTGCCGTCACCTGGCTTTCATGGGGTTGATTGAAGGCAGAATATGGGAAAAGGCTTAAAATGCCATTGAAGGTAACAGATGCTGTATAGTCAACTATTTCCTCCTCTGCTGCTGAGCATGGAGTTCCTGGAGCTTGGCCCAGCTTTTGAGAAATTTGGAGAAACTGGAAACTTAAAAAAAAAAAAATAATTGTTGGCTCATGACAACTGCGGAAAAAAAAAGTGAGAGACCTGAATGCCACAGCAGAAGCTGCCTTCATCAGTTCCAACCTACTAAAAGTATGAAACTATAGTCTAGGGAACATGCCCAAATGAGTGTCTGGGCCTGATTCACTGCTGTGTTACTCCACTTCTACACCATTGGCACTATACTGATCTCAGTGCTCTCACGTTGGGGTAAAATGCACTGCGGAATTAGGCCCCTTTGTGTTAGAATGAAGCAGTGCAGAAGCTGTGCTCTGAGTTACACAGTTGTAGCTCACGTTGGTGTCAATGGGACTTACACATGTCATTCTGGCCAAACTGAGCCTTTAAATTGTGTCATCGCCAGCCCTGCAAAATGCTATGAAAGGTGTGCTGTGGGTTCTCATCTCATTTACACTGAGGCAGATCCAGAGTAACCCCACTGAAGTCAGCAGGTTGCACTGGGGTAAATGAAAGGGAAAATATTGCCCTTGGTCACCCAGTTGCTAAAGAAGGGTTTTTCATATTTGTTAGAATAAAACTCCAAGGGGAACGTATTACGTTTTGAGTTAGCAGGCACCATGCCTGATTCTTCTCTGAGTAACAGTGGCATAAATCCAAAGTAACTCTATTGACTTCAGTGGAACCACTCTGAATGTATAGCTTTGCCAACTAGTAGAGTCTGGCTGACAGACCTCTCTGTCTGTTGTTCACTGCAGTATGTACACAGAAAGCTGGTTTTTCACAGTGTGGGGTGCACCAAACAGTTTTCTTCTTTTTGTATATGCTAGTGTAAGGGAAAGAATGGATTGAAAAAGTTAACAGAGTAAGGATTTTATTTTGGGGGAATTGCAATAGTGCCAGCTCCTAAAATCATAAGTCAGACCCTAAAAAAGTCAGGAAATTGTCTTAAAAAGTCATGAGATCAGGGGTGCTGGAACAATTTTTATAGTGAAGGTGCTGAGAACCATTGAATCAAACTGTAAAGCCTTTATATAATGGAATCCACTTCAAGCCAGGGGGTGTGGCAGCACCCCTAGCTCTAGCACCTGTGCATGAGATTAAAAAAAATAGGTTCTTTCTATTTGCCTTCTGGTTTTTGAGCTTTTAGGGTTTATATTTTCAAGCTTTTCTCCACGATCACTGGCTTTCATGAAAGCTGAGACTGATCAAATGATGCCAGGAACTGGAGCTTTAAGAAAAACACTAAATATTGCAGGACTGGTGATAAAATTGTGAGAGCTGGCAATGCTAGAAATGTGTGTGTATATCTTGGCAAGTTTATATGTTCTGCATTTTTTGCGGGCCCGTTAGCAAAGCCTAGCAGTTAATGATTAAATTGTGATTGTATGAACTAATCTCTGAAAGACAGTGAATTTAGAACTTACTTAAAACAGGTCAAATCAGACATAATATTGTCCAACCCAAGATTCTTCAATTCAAATCGATAAACCGTAAGACCCATATTAAAAGTGGAATAATAAGAGCTGGAAACACACAGGCCACAAATGATCAACGCATGAGCCGAAAGATCAGGAAATGAACTCTGCTGAAGTTGAAGTGTCAACAGTCCTTGCAGCAGCCATCTTTGGTGGCTCTGATATCTGGGAATGGGCCAGATCTGAACTAATCAAATGCTAAAGGTTGCATCAAGGGCTCTCTCCCTGGGTTCAGCTGCCGCTGATATTAACCAGAGTTGCATGCCAGAATGTGGGTGAGTTCACCCGTGACATAGTGGTGGTCCAAGTTACTCAGGTCAGGTGTGAGTGGATTAGAAAATGGGTGTGCATAGCAAAATAGTATAACATGCACCAATGGATGTGCAATCTGAGTGCAAATTACACTAGGTATTCATTGGGGAGTAAATTAAGCCTGGGCATAAATACTGAAGTCAGGAGCTCATATGCTTCTTATATTTTGGCTCAGTTTGGCTCTGGAAATGATGGTGATGGTGGAGGCATAAATTAGATCAGGGAGGGGCTGCTCTCCCCCTGTGAATTAAATTATCTGATGTAATAGCCTGTCTATTTTCTGCTTTTGTTTGCACAGATTAACTCTTCTTAACTCTAGAATAACTCCATTGCAATGAATAGGTTAGTGAGATCAGTATCAGGCCCCCAGTGTTCAGATTATTTTTAGGGTCTTGTCCAGTTTCTGATCTCAGTTTCAGAGTTGTACATCTGCACTCATTCCAGTAGCTTCAGTGGAGTTACTCTGCATTTACACCAATGTTATTGAGATCAGAGCCTGGCCCACTGAGATTCACACCAGCACACTTTGGGTTTATTCATCCTACAGCCTGTAACTGTGTTGAATCAATTTGGAAACATGGCTCTTCCCAAACACAGTTGCAGCATGGTTTGCCACCACTTGCACTACACTGTTGCAACTCCGTTCGGAATCTGTGCTATGGAACTGGCAGAGGGAAAAGACACAGCATGGTTTCTGCTAACTTGGTTGTTTTTTTAAGAAACCTTGTCCGCAATAAACATGGACACTAAGAAAACAGTGTTGTAAACAGCTGTTATGTACAGGGTACTTGTGACTTCACTGCATTGTTAATTTATTTTCGCAGCTGTAGCAATGCATGAAGATATGCCTGCCACTGAATTTTGTGATAGGAAGTTAATTATCTTGCCAACTCTATATCTCAGTCTCACTCATTTGCCTCTGAAAATCTCTGGAGATGCACAGAGCTTTGGGAGCTGAGCCCCTAGCTTCTTCCATGAAAGATGCAAAAACTTACCCCACTCTATTCCAACAGAAGAATGAACATGAACCCATATGAGCTGAAACATTTCATGTTTCCACTGCCCTGAGTGCAAGTAACCCAGGCGTCGTGAAATGAGAATCACAGAAGGATCGGCACTGAGGTTTAGTACATCATTCTTCCCCTGACATCTGCATTATGATTGCAAGGAATGCAAGAAAATGGCAGGTCATGTGACAGTCCTTCCACAAGGGGTGGGGGAATTTAGCTCTGATTTACTTCCAGTTTTTCAGAGGAAAGTATCTGAAGATGTTTGACAGCTGTGAAATTCCTCTCCAGCTCATATGACTTTCCTTAAGGAACCTGCATAAAACAGACTTCATCTGGGGTTCTTTCAAACGAATCATTTGTTACATCAAGAACGCCAAGCTCAGCCTGCAGCCGCACATGAGTGGTTCCTGTCGATTGTCAGGGCTCACAATCTAGCCACAGGATTCTTTTCACTTTGTGATTGCTTCCTGCTTTGCCAGAGAGATTTCTGTTTGCTTACTTGTTAATCGCCTTGCTAGGGTTGCCAGCTTTTGGAACATGGTCTGCAGTGCCAGCTCATTTACCTCATGGTGTCATAATGTAACGTCATGGTCTCGTGCCATGACAAGAGGATGCTGTGCAAAATCATCATCGTGTTACAAGACAGTGTTGTGACTGGAAGAGATTTTGCTGGCCTGAATAAATTTGCAGACAGTCAAATCATCAGGGTTACCCTGGTTAAATAGGGACAATCCTCTAAAGCCAAAACAAGAGGCAGTCCTCTTCTTCCTTATTCCCACAGAGGGCAGGACCAGAAGCAATCATCTTAGTTTGCAGCAAGGGAGATTTCAGTTAAATATTAGGGAAAACTTTCTAACTGAAAGGGTTGTTAGGCATTGGAACAGGTTACTTAGGAAGGTTTTGGAATCTGCATCACTGGAGGATTTTGAGAACAGGTTAAGCGAACACCTATTGGGGATGGTCTAGGTGTGCTTACTCCTGCTTCAGGAGGCGGGAATGGATTAGATGACTTGTCTCAAGCTCCCTTTCAGCACTACCTTTTTATGAGGCTGTGATTATACATTTCTGGCAATGGGCATAGCCTGGAATTCTGTGGAGCTCCCCTAGCTCAGGCTTCTTCTCACAGTTACGCTCGGTCAATCTGACTCTCCCATGGAATGACAGTGCCCTTTAGTGAAAGGAAGTAATCATTCTCCTTAAAAGGGGTATGCATTTAAAAGCAAAGGCAGTTGCTATACTGTCCGTCATTAGCCAGTCTAGACACGCAAATTGTTCTGACCTATTTACCGCATTACAATGCTCATATTTATATAAAGTGATACGTCAGCTGCTATTCCATCTTGTGCGGTGTTTTCTGTCAGGTTTGTGAGCTAAGCAGAGTCGCACTGAGTCATTTCCTAGATGGGCCACTTCCATAGAACACCTAGGTAGTGTGGTGGCAGTCCTCCCAACAGGTCAGTTGTGAACTAGTTTGGAGACTTTAAGATGCCGGCTTTTAAATTAAATGTACCACCGGCACCTATGGTTTGTAAGGATGTTAGGGCAGCTTTTGTTACAGTAAACCCTTGGCAAGATTACAACATAAGTAATTACAGTCTGCAACCTAAGCTCCCACTGGAGGTTCAGTTGGACGCAGCAGTCTTCTTTCCTCCTTGTTCTAATGGTTGTGCCGTGCAATGTTGCTCTCAGCTGCTGAACAGCAGCCGCAGTCCAAAGGTGGTTGCATCTCATGGGCAGGTGAAGTGAGTTGCACATAAAGCTTGAAAATCCATTTAAGTTTGTAAGTTACTTGGGATGAAAAATCAGTATTTAATTGTAAGACTCTTTCATGGCGCACTGAGCTTTCAGGATGAGCTTTTCTCCCACATCTTGTCTCTGATAGAAAACTGCAGGCTTATAATGACCTATCTATGGAAGAGATTAAATGAAGGATAAAGCCTTTCATATTTTCCACTCCGTTATATATGTAAACGCCACTAAAGAAAGCATTCTGGGATTCTACCACAGATAATTCTAACATTAGGCAGGGAGTGCAGCACATTCTTGACTGAAAAAAAAAAGTAAAAAATTTAAATTATAAACAGTTGATTCGTACTAGAAAAGGCATGATATAAACTCAACTTGTTTTTCCCTTTTGATCCATATTGTCTGTGCTTCTACACTACAATATTTGTGAGATGTTTTGCAGGAGATACCCATCCTCAAAATGGATAGTTGGCAGCGGATCCGGAAAATAAAGAGCAGTCTGTTTCCTGTTAAATATTGCTGGTCACATTAATTTACATTGTTTGTCTCATGTTTTACTGCTTCCACGTTGATGTTGCATTAAGCTGGCTGGAGTCGAGGGTTGTTCAGATAATCATTGTTTTTTTATGCATTGAAATACAAATACTGCAGCTGTCTCTTTAACTTCTTTAATCAGTGTGTGTTAATACTTTGCTGGATTGAAAAACCCTGGAGATTCAAGTCTCGGTACAACACAAGCCTCAGCTGTGCAAGTGTCTCCCACTGTTGGACTTCACTCCCCTATGGATTCATCTTTGGCCTTTCTGCTGTAGCTGTTGACAGTGGACCTAGTAAGTGCCAGTTGTATTGATATTAGCTTTTGTGCCTGTCGTGTGTTTACTTGTCCCCGGGCAACTGAACGCTGACCTAAATTTCTCCCAAGCTATCAAATGGTGAATGGAACTTCCAGTCGCTATCTGCCCTTGTGAATTTGAACTAGCATCCCACCCATCCGGGGAGTGTACAATATCTCATTAGCTGCTCTCTGACTCTTCTGTCCCCCAGAAGACCTTCAAACTGCAGCAAGAAGTGATGGCATTGAAGGCAATTATTTCATCAGACATACCCTGCTATGTAACCACCGTTCTGTGTCCTCCCCAAATGGGACTACTACCTCTGTTTATTTAGAATGGGTGGAAGTTGCCGGTTTGACAGTCCTGGAAACTAGAGGGAGCAGGTCAGTCCATTGAGCAGCCAGATGTTCATGTTTGACATTGAACAGATATATGCTGGGTCAAAAAATGTGTCAGATAAAATTTAAGTTGAGCACGGCGCCTTGTTTAGATTAAATCTGATAAGATCCAGTTCTTTTCTCTTCACTGTCAGCTTCTTTAGATTGCAGAGCTGCCTACAACCCTTTCCCTGCATCTCCAGGTGCTTAAGATAAAGGCAAGATAAGTTAAGCACAAGGGGGAAATCCCAGTCTCATTGAAGTCAGAAGGAGTTTCGACATTGACCCCTTTAAAAATGGGATCCTCAGGTTTTCAAATAAATGTCTTTGAGCAGAATCGACCTCTCCTCATAGATCTGCCAGAGCCTGAATTGTCTAGGTGTCCTCCAACAGCTAAACCAGTCCTTATTGTGCTGTCATAGGTGGCTGCAGTGGCATTGGCTTGCTGGGAAAACACAGAACTCTGAATGTTGCAGCTGTGCACAGAGCAGGTAAGCGAGAGAGGAGGACCTGCCTGTCTGTATGAATATGTATAGTACAGATTGGATATATCTGTCTGTAGTTGTTAGCAGGGCCAGCTCCAGGGTTTTTGCTGCCCCAAGCGGTGGAGGGGGGGAAAAAAAGCCGCGATCGGCAGCAATTCGGTGGTAGCCCCACCACGTTGCTTTCTTCTTCAGCAGCAATTCAGCGGCAGGTCCTTCCCTCCGAAAGGGACTGAGGGACCCACCACTGAATTGCCGCCAAAGAGCCTGATGTGCCGCCCCTTCCCCTTGGCTGCCCCAAACACCTGCTTGCTGAGCTGGTGCCTGGAGCTGGCCCTGGTTATTAGGTGTGTTGCAGATTGGGGGCCCTGAGCTGTCTGATATGATCATTCGTGTTGGCCGACAGGATAAACTTCTGCAGACATGTCCAATAGTTAATCTCACACCTGTGATATCCCCATACGTCACTGATATCCTCATGCACCCACATCGCCTTCAGCAGAGCATTGGGGCTGCAGCTAGCGTGGGTGGGACCTGAGACAGGCTGTACAAGCAGGCCCTTGAGTGGCTTAATGATGCCCTCCATCCTTTCCCCATCCTTCACTAGCCATCACTGGTGCTCTTCTTTGGTCCTCTTCCCCCTGCCTATCTCCTTGTACCTCTCTCTCTCTTCAGTCACTCCTGCTTCTTCCCCCTTGCTTTCTCTTCTTGCTGTTCCCCGTGGCTTTCTATTGGTACATTTTTCCTGACGCTGTCCTCTCTTCTCCTATGGCTCTCCCTCTTTCTCAATTAGTCTTCTCCTTTGGCTCCTCTTCCATCCCCTGCCTCCCTAGCTTGCTCCTCATTTCCCCTGCTTTCTTCCCGGTCCCATTCACTGTTGCACTGGGTTGCAGAGCAACGCTCCCCATAGCCTTTCTCTCCGTGTGTGTCCGCATGCGAACGTGCGCACCCACTGGCAAACTAGCAAGTTGCACGTAAGGGGAAATGGTTAACAAATGCCAAAGGGAAAAGCAGTCACCACTTGTCACTGATAAGTTGCACCGTGCTGTGGAAAGGGTTGCCATATCCTCCTCTCCATTCTTTCCCTTGACGGTCTGACTGACTCACCAGCAGTTCATGCAACGCAAGTCATATGGAATAATTAATTTAGCTCACATCAGTCTCAAGCAACACGTGTGCTGCTACTGCTGCTAACTGCTGCCAGCTTTAGCTGTAGAGAGCTGAGCTTCCATAAAGAACCAACTGCTTTCCACCTGGCTCAGGTTACTTGAAGGCTGTCTACAGCAACACTAGAGAAGGTGGCAGAGCAAAGCAGTGATCTTGGCCCAAACTGAGCCAAAGGATTTGGAATAAAAAGGCCTGAAATAAGGACAAAAGCTTCTCACAAGCAATATTCGTAAAGAAGGTTTACAAGAGTTGTCAGCTAGCATTGGCCTGGAAGTGTTTCTACCATTTTTAAAGCTATTTTTCCCTATAGAAACATTTAATAGAATTTAATAACAGGGTAGAAACCAACAGGATTCTGCAGAGTTCTATAGAAATCTCTCTAAATCACTTATAGCTGGGATTCTCAACCTTTTTCTGTCTGACACCCCTCCTCCCCCCCAAAAGCTATAAAAATTCCACAGCCGACCTGTGCCCCAATAACTGGTTTTCTGTGTGTATAATAATCAGGACTGGCGTTAGGGGGTAGCAAGCAGAGCAATTGTCCAAGGCCCCATGCTACGGGGGCACCATGAAGCTAAGTTGCTCAGGTTTCAGCTTCAGCCCCAGGTGGCGGGGTTTCAGCTTTGTGCCCTGTACCCTAGCAAGTCTAACACTGGTCCTGCTTGGCAGACCCTCCTGAAACCTGCTAGCACCTTCCAGTCCCGGACTCCTGGTTGAGAACCACTGACTTATAGAATGTAATAGAGAAATTTCAGCTTTCGGCAGAATTCTTGGAACAACTTATGGAGGTTAAAAGAGATCCAGTGCACAGAATAATTAAGTCAGGAGACCTTAATACTGTTCCAGACCCTGCCACTGAGTTGCTGTGCAACCTTAGGCAAGTCACTTACCCTCTCCGTGCCTCAGTTTCCCTACCTGTAAAATGGAGCTAATGTTCCTCAGCTTCCTAAAATCTTTTGACAAATGCTACCAAGAGCCAGATCCTTATGTTGTTTTATTCATTGTATCTCTGCTTATGGACTAAAAATGATGCCTCTCAGCTCATGTCATCTAAGGACAGAAAGTAAAATATTTACCTCATTTATCCCTCCCTGATCCCCTTCCTGTGGTGTTGATTCCAAATTTAGCCAACAGATAAGATTTCAAGTATACAGAAAAGCTCATTGGATGCAGTGTCCAAATGATCAGAGTTTCACAATGATATCAACGTTCGTATCAGAGCAAAACAAAGGTGAGGAAATGGATTTAAAAAAAAAGTCTATGTCCCTCCTCTGTATCTTGTCCTGGACAGGCTTCCTCTTGTTCTCTCAAGGGATGGCCTGTAGGCAAGAGCCTAACTCATTATATCAACAAGTGTCCTCACAGTGTGCCTTGAAGACCTGATTTAAATAAAAAAGGCACTAAACCCTGCTGGTAATAACTGAGAACTCAGCTATTCTCCCCCATGTGTATTTATTCCTGGGCAAATCACTCCTGGGCGAGGGATGCATACCCCAGTGTTGTCTTTCTCAGAAAATGTATTTTTGGAAACATTGCTAGAGAGCATCCTGCTAGCATCCTAACATCACCCCAGTGATCATGGCAAGGTGCAGTTACTGAAATGCCTGTACTTGCCATTAGCTATTCCAGAAGCAGCAGAATAGGAATTGCGACATCTCTGAAAAGAGATTGAATTTGATTCTTTCATTTAACACTTGAGCTCATTCAAGAAGAGAAATAACAGCCTCCCCTATAAACATTGAATGTTGCATTATGGGAGGAAAATAGTCTTTGCATGCACTTTCATCTGCTCTTATAGTGCTAATTATATTTCAGCCAGAAACGAAGCCTATGTGTATGATCACTAGTGTTGCTAATAAAAACAATGTTGTTCTTTCAGCACTTTAAAAAAAAATCACACTTTTACTGTTCCTCAAAAACTAGCCAGCTAATAAAAATAAGAGTGACTCACTGGATGTGCATTGTACTGTCACTGCTTTCAAAGGAACGTGTGTGCCTCGTAAGTGACTTAGATGCCAACTATTTAGATAACAAGACATTTTTGTTTTCAAATCTGCCTGAGTGGCAACTGGAAAGTGATAGTCTCCTATTTTTATGCTGGAGATGCTGGCACTGCAGAGTAATTCATCATACAGCAAGCAAAATGCAGCAATAGGAAAAGATTTTCACAGATGTTTCACTGCCATACTTGTAAACAGAACTCAGTTTGAATAGCTTTAAATTGATGCAAACAAAATCCCATTTCTTTGGCACTGAATCTTTGAAACACCAGAACTGAGGCAGGGCCCCACTGACTGATGCCCCCTCATACCATTCCCAAGACTCAGATGAGATCATTTCTGTATTACTGGCATTATAATTAAACTAATGGATATGTAGCTCATTAACTGGCCATTACATGTTCTACAACCCTACATTTATCTTACATACTCAGGGCTTGTCCTGCAAGGTGCTGAGTACTCTCAGCTCCCAAAGAACCCGTGGTGAACTCAGTATCTTGCAAGATGAGGCCCTTA
Source organism: Chelonoidis abingdonii (assembly GCF_003597395.2). Taxonomy (NCBI): domain Eukaryota; kingdom Metazoa; phylum Chordata; order Testudines; family Testudinidae; genus Chelonoidis; species Chelonoidis abingdonii. Next base: position 12,024,273 of record NC_133788.1, read on the forward strand.
GACAACACAACTGAAGGCCAGGCTGGAGTGCTGGGATGCTTCCCCTGTGGTTAGCACTCTGCACTAGTAGATGAAAAAACCCACATCGAGTCTCTTGCCTCCTGGGCCAGCTGGTACTTGGGGGGAGCTTTGCATAAACAGCTCTAGAAGTAGGGAACTGCAGCTTGCCTGCTTGTTGATGTCGTAGCAGCCCAAAAGACTCCTAAAAGAATTGCAGGCCAAAAGGTCTCTGTGAGGTAGAGTCTTTACAGAGAGAGGAGGTAAAGGAGGGGGAGGGGGAACTGGGTGAAAGAATCTTCATAGAAAATATCCCTCTCCCCAAAAGCAGAATAGCATGCGATCTGTGTGCGTCCGTCAAGCCACATAGGCAGCTGTTTGTAAGCCAAGAGCGGGAGCATTCACTCATGCTTTGTGACTGGAAATACGGCTATTTATTGAACAGCTAAAGCTGCACAAAGACTAGGAAAAAAAGCACAACTACAGTCCCGAGGGACTGTACAGATGGGGAAAAAATCTCCTTATGAAATATATTAGATGTCTAGTGCTCCATGCCAAGTCGAACAGAGATGAAAGTTGCATGCAGATATTCATAGCATAATTATTTTTCCAGGTTGAAACTGCTAGAGAGCACATGAAAAGACCAATTTTTAGCTGTCTCATATATAAGATGAGTGACGTGAGATTGGGGACAGATGCAGGGATACAGAGCCTTTGATCTGTAGGCTGCTGGCTGTCTTGGGTCACTATCATCCGAAGGGAGTTTGATGGTCTATGTGCCATGAGTTTGGTGGTCTCAATCCAGTTCCTATTGAACTGGTATCTGCACCAGAAAAAACATCATAACAGTGCTTCTGTTGTCAGTGTGATCAGACACACCAAGAGCTAAACAGTGGGCTTGGAAGCTGAGCTATCCTCTCTTTTCCAGAGGTATCCTCCACCAACAGGGTGTAGATGGACAGGTTGGTTAGTGTGGGGGTGCTTGCACTGCTGCTGCTCAGCATATCTACAGATAATAGAGCAAAGGCCCCCACACCTTCCACAGGATGCTGCATTTTGTGTCCTCTGTGCCAGCAGCAGGAAATTGTGCCCATACTGTGGACTCTGTGTTGCTTTGCAGGTCATGAGATCTGAAACATTTGAGCACTGCCAATACAGAATTAGCTGTCAAGGTGAACACTACAAGTTGCACTGAAAGCATAATCAGTATACAAGACAGTCAGGCCAGAGAAATGAAATGAGTAGTTGTGGAAAGTAATAAAGAATAAAATCAATGTGCCCCTGGAAAACAGAAAAAGACATCAACATTCTTCTAAGTCAAATTGCATTTCTTATGGTTTAATGGCTGGCAGGTTTGTGTTGTCAGTAAGATAGGCTGCATTAGGCATAAGGCATGATCTGAGGCATAGAGATGTATCTATTTAGTAGACGTTAAACTTCTTTAATTCTGTTGTGAGGAGGTGTGGACAGATGTCCTCAAATTAATGTCTGTTGTGCCAGTTATCTCTGAGCTTAGGAGATCATGAACACAATTCTCTAACGTTGGCGCTTTAGTCTTTCCATTGACTTCAACAGGCTTTGGACCAGGTCCTTTGGGAGCAGCCTCCTCTTCTGCTTATATCTTAAAGATGAACTCAGGATCTAGTCTAGTCTCCATGCTGAGTCCCAGGTACTACCACTGCTTCCTTCCCTATGCTCTCTAACAAGCAATGAGTCTTGGGGTACCCCAAAGAGCCTGATTGTGGCATCTGGAGAAACCAACAGAACTTAAAAGTAAGTTCCTTAGGGCAGGGATTATCTTTTGGGTCTATGTAAAGCACAATGGGCACCTGCTCCATGACTAAGGCTCCTGGGTGTTCTGGTAATAAAATTACAGTCCCTGGCAAAGTTAGTGCATGTCCAGCCGAGGGACAGTTTAGCAGGGTCCACTATAGAACAGGAAGCAAAATGTATCATTCAAGCCCCAATTCAGACGAACACTTATGTGCATGCTTAACTAAAACACATGAACTTAAGTCTATCCTTATTTGGCGAAGCATTTAAACATATGCTTAATGGAGTTGACTTAAGCATGTGCTTCAAGTTAAGTATGTGTTTGGGCACTGATTCAGCCAAGCAGTAAGACAGAGTTATGGCAGAGGCTGCTGAGTGATGTGAGCAGCTCCAGCCAAGTACTAGCAGTTCAAGTCCAAAGCACCAGTATTGGTACATATGTCAGTGGCTTGGAGCTGCTACCCTAACTCATCTTTTCTCTTAGGGACAAGCGAGTTCCCCATGCTTCTCTTATAAACCAGGCCCAGTAACAAGGATTCTCAACACCATCTCATGCCAGCACTGTCCTTCAAACTTCTGACAGCTGGGAATCTGGCCCCCTGCTCCTTAATTGTGCCTCACGCATGGCCTGGACAGATCACCTGCAGAGGTGAGGGGAGTGGGAGTTCAGTCTCCATGGACCACCCAGTCCTTGGAAGGACCGCCCGGGGGGGGTGGGCGGCGAGTGGGGCAATTTGCCCCGGGCCCCGTAGGGGCCCCCACGAGAGGTTTTCAGGGCCCCTGGAGCAGGGTCCTTCACTCACTCCGGGGGCCCCGGAAAACTCTCACGGGGCCGGGACCCCCAGAGCTAATTCCGCTCCGGGTCTTCGATGGCAGGGGGTCCTTCTGCAGACTTACTGCCGAAGTGCTGGATCTCTGGTGGTAATTCAGCGGCGAGGACCTCCTGCCGCAGGTCTTCGGGGCACTTTGGTGGTGGGTCCCAGAGTGGAAGGACCCCCCCCCCCAAATTACCGCCAAAGCAGAGGCCCCCCCATGGCCGAAGACCTCAGGTCCCCTGAATCCTCTGGGCAGCCCTGGTCCTTGGCTTCTCTGCTGAACTGGCAACAGGGACGTCAACTGTAAGACTGGCCTGGTGCTATGCATACGTGTGTGTTAGGAACTAAACTTAAGTCACCAAACTCATATAGGCCTCTGAACTGGTCTTAGATACAGGGGCGGTGCAAGGAAGTTTCGCGCCCCAGGCAGAACTTCAACCTTGTGTCCCCTGCACATCCCTCCACCCTGAGGCACCCCCCCCCGTGGCAGCTCCCCGCTTCCCTGAGGTGCCCCCCCAGGAAGCCGTGCAGCACCTCCACACCCCAGCTCACCTCTACTCCGCGTCCTCCCCAAGCACGCTGCCCCTGCTCTAATTCTCCTCCCTTCCCAGGCTTGCTGATTGTCGCCGCAAGCCTGAGAGGTGGAGCAGTGACTGCATGCTCAGGGAGGAACCGCTGTAAAAAAAAAAATTGGGGGCACCGCTTTTTGGTGCCCCCAAATCTTGGCGCCCTAGACAACCGCCTAGTTCGCCTTAATGGTAGCACTGGCCCTGCTTACATGGCAGCAACTTTCAAGGGTCAATTCTCCCCTGCATCTGCTCTTTGGTGACAGAGACCCAGCTCCACTTCCTGACTGCTCTCCTTTGCACTGGTGTATGTGAAAGGTGCAGGGGGGCAACTTTAACTTGCGCTGCTGCGAGGCAAACCTTCCATCAGCCTTGCTCTGCCAGTACCCCTCCGTTCTCCTCCCACTTTCTCATTGACTCTGCCAGCACCCCTCCATTCTCCTCCCATTTTCTCATTCACTTAAATGAAGTGAGGATTTCACTTAAAGGCTGTGGCTAAACCAGGCATAGTCAAACCCAGCATTTCTGACTCTCCCAGTCCTTTGCATTAGCCACCTGATCATGCTTCCCCTTAGTGCTCATGGTATCGGTGCATAGCATTGGTGCACACTGTAGAACCCCCAGGCTAAAATACTTTCACAAAAGAAATAAATATTAGCCACAGATTATTAGGTTCACTGTCAAACAACTAGCAGTTAATGCTATAATTTAACACAGTGTTTATACACTGGCTTCAACAACATCTTTGCTGAGCGTTAGGATCTTGGTTAGTGTGTCTGCCTCTTGGAACAGGGCAGCAAGATTTTGTGTGTACACTGTATAATCAAATGTTTAACAGCCTACTTGAACTATGGCTCCACATTCACTATAAGTGTTAATTAAGGAAGGGAAATGCAGCTCAGTGTTAGGCACCAGGCGTATGCAGTGACGTTTTTATTTTCCTCTTTCTCTAGGAGGATATTTATTTTGTTTTGGAGGCACTGCTCCATTGCAGCAGACAAGCAGCCTTTACAAGAGACTGAACATGTGAATCAAAATGAATGCCATTAAAATCCCAAACAACAGTAAAACAATAAAATAAACTGAAACGAGCTGTTTAATGGACTGAAGTGAACTGCCTGGCTCAGGGGACTGGTAACAGGATACAAAGTGTTTCATATCTAAAACACCAGTTCAAATCCAGCCCTGATTGGTCGTAAGTAACACTTATTGCCCTCTGATGAGCCCACGTGAAAGGACTGTATGGGCTCCGTCCAGTTTTTAGTGGGCATGTCTGTATTACAAAAAACCCCAACCAAACAAAACCACAATGCACCACCTCTGTAGGTGCAGCGTGGAGATTGAATATCTTTTCTCTCACTATTAGTGATGGGTTCTGCTTGTCATCATTGTGTGGCAAATGGAGGAAAGCCTCTGCCTGGGTGCTACCTGTCCTGTTGACAAAAGAGAGAACATAGGGGTGGCAGACTTGTCCATGCAGTGTCATTCACCAGAGTTAAATACATTTAAAAATGAGGCAGATTTTCAAAAGAGGTCAGCACCCCATGGCTCTGATTTAGGGACCTAAATGAATGGCTAGAGATTCAAAAGCACTCAGTTCCCATTTGTTATCATTCACTTGCTTGTTCTGTGGTAGTGTCTCATGGCCAGGACTTCACTGTATAAACATGCACTAGAGACAGTTCCTGCCCAAAAAGGTGCGTAATTGAAGTGGTTAGATATTCAAAAGATCAAGCAGTGCCCTCGGATCTAGTTGTGGATGCTGAACACTTGAAAACCTGACCTTCAGTCGATGGATTCTTTCCAAATATCAACCTACTGCAACCTTAAAACTCCTCATTCTCCCACATGCGTAGTGCCACATATTAACCCAGTTTCAGTAAAGAGCAATCATTTGGGCTCATTGAGGGCTCTGCCTGCTGCTGAGCTTTTTAACACATGAATTTCAGTTGGATGTGCCTGGTTCTCCTCTCCCTTACCGCAGTGTAAATCAGGAGTAACGCCATTGACTTCAGTGCTGTTACAGCAGTAAAGCTGATGCAAGTGAGACTAGAGTCATGAGCCCTGGGTATTATTATTTGTTAGGGGATAGGGTCTCATAAGAACAGCCACATCAGTCTGCAATCTTGTTAATAGTCTCAGCACATCTGAAGAAGCACAATAAAATTAATCTCTTAAAAATATTCAAGAGAGTCCTCTGAATATCAGCACTCATTTTCTACCCCTGGCAAGCAAGAGGAAAATTGGGCACACTTTCTTATAAATTCTGTGGGCGGCACTGGCAGCAAGAACTGACTCGTTGCTATTAATGGAAAGTATGTCCGTTCAGGCTCATAAAAGTTTTAAGACATGCCATTTGGAAGGTCTACGTTAAATCAGATAATGGTATGTTATTAATTTTTTCATCTCATCCTTCTTAATGGCATGAGCCAATTCAGTCATCAGCCTTTTACTGTTTCATGAGTATCAGCTGATAGTAAAATGTATTCCGTTACTGTCTTTGGAGTCTGTCACTGGAATCTGTATCATCTCACTGGGAAATTCAGAGAGTAATGCCTGTGAAACTATATTAAGGGATTTGAGATTGAAATGGCTGCATTCTGTAGGAGATGGGCCACAAAGACTCTTTAATGATGACTAATAACCATCTTTCAAATGCTTAACTACCTAGCACAGAGAGTGGATTTCATAGATCAGGTTCACTGACAGGCATCTTGTTAAATACCTCCAACCAATATTTCCTTTTGCCAAGGAATATGAACTGGGGCAGGTGGGGGTGGGAGGGGGATGGACGGGACGTTCCCATGCTCTTGGTCACAGGACCTGGGCAGCCTACAAACATGTTTCTTCTTAATATACTTCTGCAGCATATAGTGATATTTTTGAGATGTGTATCCGTCAGTATATGGTGGAAATCTCCAAGTCACCTGGACTAGGACCTCTAGGTACAGAGAAGTAGCTATCACTGTGATTATGGTATTGAGCCAGATTCCAATCTTGTTTCCCCTTCCTCTGTGGTGTAAAAGTTTTATATATAGGGTAGCGATAGCAGAATTGTCATCAAAAGGTTCCAGACATGATAGACGTGTGGTCTGATTGTGGTTCTTAAGGGCAATGTATCTGTAAGCAGCCCGAGAACACTTGAAGAAGATTTATGATTAGGGCTCTACCAAATTAATGAAAAACGCATCACGGACCGTGAAATCTGGTCTCCCTCCGTGAAATCTGGTCTTTTGTTTGCTTTGACCTTATACTATATAGATTTCATGGGGGAGACCAGAGTTTCTCAAATTGGGGGTCCTGACCCAAAAGGCAGTTGCAGTGGAGTCAAATGGTTATATTAGGGGGATTGTGGTATTGCCACCCTTATTTCTGTGCTGCCTTCAGAGCTGGGCAGCCGGAGAGTGGCGGCTGCTGACGGAGGGCCCAGTTATGCAGGCAGTAGGGCAGAAGTAAGGGTGGCAATACCATACATTGCCATTCTTACTTCTCTGCCTCTGCTGGCAGTGGCTCTGCCTTCAGAGTTAGGCTCCTGGCCAGCTGCCCCTGCTCTCCAGCTGCTCAACTCTGCAGACAGCGCCGCCACCGGCAGCAGTGCAGAAGTAAGGGTAGCAGTGTCACAACCCCCCCCTACAATAACCTTGTGACCCCTCCCACAACTCCTTTTCGGTTGGGACCCCACAATTATACCACTATGAAATTTCAGATTTAAGTAGCTGAAATCATGAAATTTACAATTTTAAAAATCCTATGACCTTGAAATTGACCAAAATGGACTGTGAATTTGGTAGGGCCCTATTTATGATGGAATTAAGCTCTCTTATACCAGTTCTCTTATACTCTTGCTTATACCAGATTTCTAAGAAAGTTTATTTGTGTATCCTTTTAATCTCATCCACCCATTATTGCACTATGCTTAGAAATGGACTGCTCAAAAGGGCTGTTTGTTCTGCGAAGTTTTTCACATCTGATTTATGCATCACCTGTGGAACATTTGGAAGAGAAGCATTCAATGCCCTTTGCAAACTTTCCTTTTTCCAGGCAAGACCCAACAGCAAATCCATACAATGGAATTCTAAGCTTTAGACTTTTTTCACCTGCCTATCCTGTTCCTGTAATTAAGTGATTGCAGGGTAGCCCAGAGAATTCAGGGGGCCTGGGGCAAAGCGGGGGAGCTGCAGTGTTTGTACTCACCTGGCGGCGGTCCGGGTCTGCGGCGGCATTTCGGCGGCGAGGGGCCCTTCAGTTCTGCCGAAGACCTGGAGCGACTTAAGGGCCCCCCGCTGCTGAAATGCTGTTTGAAGATCTGGACTGCCACCGGGCCAGGGCTCACGGGGCCCCTGTGGGGCCCCGGGGCAAATTGCCCCACTTGCCCCCCCCCTCTGGGCAGCCCTGAGTGATTGTGAGCTTGGCAATATCCTAGCCAGGCAGCGCATTCTGTTTGGAGTTCATAAGTATCTATTTACTTGTGGTTTCTGTGGTTGGAGCTCTTACACTTTCTTAAAGATTCTTGTAACTCAAGCACACATTATAACTTTCTTCTTCGGATGTGGTAGCACAGAGTTGTAGAGTTGGTGTGGGTATATTTAAAGTAGGTGAAAACCTTTGTCATACTATCCGTTATTTCCGTGCAACACTGGGATTCAAACATTCTAGACATCACAGTAATAGGCAATTTGTCTATAATTTTTTTTAGCATACTGGAACATATTTTTCCAAGATTAGTTCCTGGCAGTTCAGGATTAGTGCTCCTGGGGTGACATTTACTCTAGCACCTTTCTGTGAAGTGAAAAACCTTTTGTGAAAAAATAAAAATGAATGAGCAGTTCAGAAGTGAGTTAATTTCAGTATTGTGATAGGTGAAGTGATTGCTGTACACGTGCCATATGCTACTTATACAGCTTCCCATATGTTTATGTTTTAAACATTTTGGGATCTTTTGGAATGAGAAGCACTGTATAAGCATATATTATGTGATTATCACAGGAGGGCGTATTTAACAAGGTCTGAAGTAGCTGGCAAAGTTAGGTAATGTTTTGATATCTATTCATACACAAGCTCTTCAGTCCAAACTGTTTACCTACATGTTGATTCATATGTGTGTCCAAATTTAAATGCTGGCATCAAATTCTAGATATTTTTCACCATAGTCATTTGCCTGTATGCTTTATCCCTGTCCATAATAATTGTGACAGGTGTCTAGGTGGTCACCTAGACCCAGGTGTTTCCTTAGATATTCATCCCGGCAAGCTCAAATCCAGCTGCTTATTCAGCTGTTACATCATGGCCAGATGTTGACCTAGCTGTTGCTCTAAATCTAAATGACTTTGACAAAACCAGCTGTTCAAACAGGTGCAGTGAGGTGCATGCTCCAAAGCCCAAGCTGCAACCAGGTGTTCCACTCACATGCAGCTGTTTTCTTGGGCATTCATCCAAATCGAGAAATGTATCCAGCTGTTAAATCCAGATCCAGTTGTTCACACTGGTACAGATGTGCCCGTACTCCTCCCACGCTCCATGGAGCCGGAGCCACGCCCACGCCCCCTGGAGCCCCTCCCGACCAGCTGTCAATCCATAGATTGGCCAATCAGCGTCCGCGACACAAACCGGCTCCGGCCCGTAGAATGGCCAATCAGGGCGTGTTTGTGATTTCCATGGCAGCGGCAGGCGCCGGGCTCCGCCGGGGGGAGTAGCGCGGCGGGCTGAGGGGCAGGAGCGGGCAGCGCCGGGTGCTCCCCTCGGCGATGGTGCTGGCTGGGAGCGGCGGCGGCGGCCCGGCCTCGGCGAGGGAGGAGGTAGTGGCGGCGGCAGCAGCAGGAGCCGGAGCCATGACCCAGCCGCCTCCCTCCGTCCCGCCTCCCGTCTCCTTCCCGGCGCAGCGCAGGTGAGGAGCTGACCGCGCGGGGGGGGGGGGGACCCCCCCGGGACCCCTACTCTCCCTCCCCTTTCCGCAGCTCCCCCCGGTTTCCTCCGGTGACGCTTATTCCCGAGACCCAGCGGCCTCGTGACGCCTGCTCGCCCATTGTATGCCCCTGACCCTTTTCCCTCCGAAGCCAGCCGGCTCCCTCCCATGATTCCCTTCATTCCCGAGGCCAGCCCCCCCTGAGCACCTGTTCCCCATCTGTACCCCATGACCCTTCCCTTGAGCAGGCCCCGCTCCCCTCCATGACCCTCATTTCCCGAGGCCAGCGCCCCCCTGACCCATGCTCCCATTGTGCCCCTGACCATTTCCCCCGAGTCAGCCTTGCTCCCTTGAACTTTTCATTCCGGTCATCCCCCCATTGTGCCCCTATACCCCTTCCCCCTTGAGCAGCCCCGTCCCCACATGACCATTATTTCTGAGCCAGCCGCCCATTACCTGCCTCCCCATTGTGCCCTCAACCCTTCCCCCAGAGCCAAGCCCTGCTCCCCAAACGTGACCATTATTCCTTGAGCCAGCCCCGTGCCTGTTCTCATTGCTTGCCCCATAACCGATTTCCCCACAGTCCGCCCGGTTTGTCCTGTGATTCATTATCCCGGCCACCCCCTTTTGTGCCCCCATATGACCCATTCCCCACGAGCAGCCTCAGATGCCCATGACCCAGCCCCCACCCCCCCCTTTGGTCCCCCAAACTGATCCCCCCCCCCCCCCCCACGATTGAATCATTCCTCCGTTGCCCCACCATGACCGAGCCCCCTTCCTCATATCTCCAAATCCCATTTTAGCCCCACCTCCGGTCTTCCCTCATTAGATTCTGCCCTCCCTTCCCCTTCTCTCTGACACTTCCTCTTTCAGCCCCTGCCATTAACCTTCTGCTCTCCCCATTTCTCTTTTGGGCCATATGGGGCTGACAGCATTTCATCCAAACAAAATACATGAGTGTCAGTTGTTGCGGTGGCTGGGAATCCTGCTGCTTGCTCTGTGTCTCTGTTTGCCTTTGACAGCCAACCTTTGTCTGCGCACTGTTTGGAAATATAGGTGGTGCTATGAACTCTTTCTACAGTAGGTGATTGCTCTTTTGCATTGGAAGAAAATGTTATATAACTGTGTATTTATTATTTGCTGAACAAAACAATTTCATAGCAGGAAAAGTTTAAACAATTTGATTGTATATTTCTTTGTAGAAACAAGAGCCAGAGCTCCATTGCTGAGTAACTGTAAGGACCATGCTGGGCAAACATTCCATCTTAAATGATAAAATAAGGCTTTCTGGAAGTTGATGATTTGTAGTAGGAATGCCCTGTTGTGTATTGTGTCTTGTATGCACATAGATTATAGTATATGCATGTTCTCCATTTACTAGCATTATGCTAATAAAGCTTTGTAAATTTCATCATACATATGTGTGGACACTATCCTTCCTTTACTGACCTAACTGAAAAGGGCTTTCAACTTTACAACTATTTCTTTCCTTTCAGAAAAGGCTGTGATCAACCATTAGAAACTGCTTCCAGTATTAGCAGAAATGCAAAGGATTTTCTAACAGAGTTTGGCCTCCTAGTGGCTCTGTTTGTTTTCTGTAGAACTGGTTTTTCCCATTGAATCTGAATTTTACACAGCATGTTGACACAGGCAGGAGAATGGAATTCAGTGATGCTACCTTTCCATAGCTGTCAGATACTTAGGGGGAGGAAAGATGGAAGATACAGTTAGTAACTTGGGTCATTTGGAGAATCACATCAATTATAGGAGCTTTACTTCTGTGTTATGGAGCCAACATTATCAATTAGCAATATTGTAAGGTCTCTCCTAAAATTACAATTCCCAAAACAGAGCAGCTGTTTATTTCTTGGTTCCTTATCAGGACAGAAATCATACTTCCTTGTCATTCTAACTTTGAATTTAACTTTTACAATTATACATAAAACAAAATATTGTTATAAAATCTTTGATTAACCTGTATATTGCAAGACCTCTGCTAGTTTAATGTTAATACGGCAGGGAATCCTAGAACATGATACTAAATAATTATAGTAATAATAAAAATACTCTAAAAGTAAATTGATTTATTTTAACCAGTGTCTTATGCGTGTGGTTTTAATCTATAGGACAGATGTGACTTACTCTCATCAGAAAAAAAATCCTATAAAAATTGATTAACATGATCCTAAAAGTGCAGAGGTGTTTTAGACTGTTTGGCCAAGATTGTCAATTAAGCTGTTTAGTAGGAAGACTGTCATATAATATTGATCTGTGGGTATTACTTCACTATCTGAAGTTAGTATAAATGTATCCGTTAGGGATGTAAAAGGCAGCTTGTGTATATAAATGTTTAATAATCTTTTGCTCTATTACACTTACGTGGGCGTAAGTCAGTACAATTCCAGAAATTGCTCATGTCATTTGTATCTCTTTAGAAATGACCTAATTAGTTAAATTTATTCTGCAGACGCAGGGAAATGTACTATATAAATTCAGCCCTTACGAAATAAAGTAATAAACTTCTTCAGGAGAATAGAACTGTATGGTACTGTATTAGAAAGAGTTGTGCACCTGGGAGGTATGTAACAAACTACAGTTCTGTCATTGCTAATGGGTATATTGCAGGTTTACTGTTGGGACAAATGTAATATGGGGGTGTATGATGCACACATAAAATATGAAATATATTTCTATATATTTTTAAATTGGCAGTAAGCAACAGTTTTAATGTGTCAAGATGCAATCTGATAACTTTTTCTGGAATGTAAGCATAAACAATGTGTTCCACAACACCAGATATGTTCCTGAAAGTATGCAATATATATCTATATAGATATAGATATAAAAAATATGAAGTATGTGTAATTATAGCGGAGACTCACATAATGCTATAGTTAACTGAATCATAAATCACGTTATATTCTTGTCTTAAATATTTTCATTAAATTGGCTTATCTGATTTCAAATGAGAAGGGCAACTCCCCCTGATCCCAGTACAGTAATCTTATGTTTGGTGCTCTGTTTGGTACTTTTGTAGTTGAATGGAGACATCAGTTGAGTTAGTTCTTCACTCTTGATATTCAGGAACAAATAACCATAGGTAACAATGGTTGTCACAGAGTTGGTAGAAGGTAAGGTTTGTTACCATGACAGATTGTAGGAATGATGGTGGAGAAATATTCCAAGTTACAAACTGAAGCAAAAAAAAAAAAGGAAAATGTCTTACTTTGTTCTTAACCCACTGATTAACTTTTTATGTATCTGTAGCCTATGTGATACATGCACCTTTCACTGTCCCTCCAATATCTGATTGTTGTGGGGCAAATTACATGCAAATAGCCAAATGCCATTAAATGTATATATGTGTGTCTTCCACAATACAGAAACCTCAAATTCAGCAGTGATATAAATTGACAGTGGAAAAACTTAATTCACTTTTTTCTAGTTGTGGTCAATTTTCTCACCACTTCAACAATTTTAAGAAAAGTTTGTCTTAAAAGAGATCCAAGTCCCAAATCTATACTCTTATGTATATTGTAAGAGAACTAGAAGATTAGAATAATACATAAAGAAAGTGATGGAAAGAGACCATCACTTTTTGGGGTGTGTGGAGGGAAATTGAATAGTTTTCTCACTAGGAAACTATATTAAGGATTAAAGTGATTGCTATGTACTAGTCCTTTATGTAAACAAAATGCCAGTGTCATGTAAATGGGGAAAGAAAATGAAAAAGGAGAGACAACAATATAATGAAAACAATCATAGAGCTTGGAGAGACTATATATTCTGGATGACTGAGCATAGTATTAGAAGTCAGGACCTCTGTGTTCCTAATTCTGGTTCTGGTATTGATTTGTGACCTTGGGCAAGTTATTTAATTTCTTTGCTTCTGTTTCCCAATCTGTAAAATTGGGATAATACGTATTTACCTGCTCCGCAATGATGTCATGAGAATTAATGTTTGTATAGTGCTTTGTACATATATAATGCTACTGAAATATTAATTTTTTCAGAGTGAAGGGAAAGAGTGGTTTATAATGTCCCTCATTGGAATGGTCTGTTAAATGAGCCTTTCTCGAAAGGAGCAATTTGTGTAGCTGGTTTAAGTGGTGTACAATAAATACTTCTCAGTGTAGTGCTATAACATTTTGTTTCAGTTAACTTGCCTATACATTCTTCTTTGTAATGAACATACTTGAAAAATCAAAGGCAGATCAGCTGGTTGAATTAAAGGATCTGTGGAATTCATTTAAGCCCTTTCTTTAAGTGTGCCTTTTGGAAAGGTTGCTATAAACTCATACAGATATGTGATTGTTTCTAGCATTTCATTACTGTTGAAATGGGTTTAAGCAAGATCAGTGGTTGTCAATCAGGGGTATGCAGAAGTCTTCCAAGGGGGCATAAGCTCATCTAGATATTTGCCTAGTTTTACAACAGGCTGCATTAAAAGCACTAGCGGAGTCAGTACAAACTAAAATTTCTTAGATGACTTGTTTATACTGCTCTGTATACTATACACTGAAATGTAAGTGCAGTATTTATATTCCAATTGATTTATTTTATAATTATATGGTACAAATGAGAGAGTCAGCATTTTTCAGTAACAGTGTGCTGTGACACTTGTATTTTTATGTTTGTTTTATTTGTAAGAGGGTAGCTTTTAAGTATGGTGAAGCTTGGGGTACACAAGACGAATCACACTCCTGAAAGGAATACAGTAATTTGGAAAGGTTGAAAACCACTGATCTAAATCAATTCCACTGATATCTGTAGGTACCTATTTAAAAACAACATTACAAAAATGTTTTTGTTTCAAAGGGATTTCTTCGGGATCTTCAGTATTTCTTGCTGTCCTAATGGTATTACTGTTGGGATGATTCCTTATAGAAAATACTGAGTCAATAGTAATGATCTGAGGCAAAGTACTTTAGGAGAGTATCACTGCTAGAATTATCTAAATTGGACCAAAGAGAGAGAAGCAAAAGGCTGGCTGTACAAAGGTACAGAAATAAAGAGCCAGGTTCCAGAAATGAAATGACTGAGTTTAAACCAAGTGTAATTTGGATGAATGTGTTTCCTCTGGAGCTGGTTTAATGAATTCTGGGGATGGGTGAAGTGTGGTGGGCAGAAGAAAATGTGTCCCGGTCCTGTATTTCACTTCATGTTAAAATGGCTAATGCTTGTAATTAAACTCTTTGTAGATGTCCTAGCTCAATACAATTGACATTTTGGTCCACCTGGTAACATTTTTGTTATATCCTGTAAGAATGTGATAGTAATTTTTTGCCTATTGATTAGTCTAGTGACTTCTGTAGTGCCTGATTTCCTACTGCCCACAGAGTATTTGGTGGCGGGGTAGAACCTTTGTTCTACACAGGAAGGTTTAAGAATCCTTTACAACAGGTTTTTGTAGCAGCTTGAAGGACAAAGGGCAGGACTGGGCAGGACTGGAAGAAAGGGTATTATCTAAGCAGATAAGGAGCCTGTCAGTTTTTCTATGTTTTTTCTCTCAGCTAGAGGCAGATTTGACTGGATAGGCTTCAGCTCTTTGAGCAAAATAAGCAAGGACTGTCCACAGAGACAATAGCCAGCTAGAGATTACTTAAGCCTCCCTCTGTTGAGCAGGGTAACAGGCTGGTTCAAAGAACTAAGTGTCAGCAAAGCAGAGGCTTCTGGGGGTTCCTGTCTCATTTCCTCTCCTGCTTCCCAGGAGGTCTGGCAGAAGTAAGTTGGATGGAAGAAAACACATAACTGCCCAGGCATGTATCATCAGCCATTGCTGGCAACAGTCTCTTCTCATAGCTCCAGGCCATGGAGGAGAGGGTAGGAAAGCAGCTTGGACCTGAATGACCAATTAATTGGGCCACTTGGCCCACATCATCCTTTCAGTCCACCCCTTTCTGCTGTATTTTTACCAGGAGATTATTTAGCTCCTTTTACAGCTTCTATTGGCAGGTTTAGCTCAACATCTCTGGGTACCAGAGGTTAACTTTACCAGAATGGTCACTAGACTTCTCCTTGACCTCTGGACTGCTCCTTGACCTCAGACCTTGCAGGGCTGAGATTTGTAACCTTTTGGGATGTGGATTTGTGAGCAAGAGCAAGCCCTGTTGTTCGTCAGAGACACAGGCCAAGAAACTAAGGAGCAAGGGGAAGACCTCTTTCTAAAAAGGAAAGCCAAACTTTAGAGTGTGTGGGGTAGAAGGTTTTCCAAGACAAAAGTAAATCCTCAGAGAAGTTGGAGAGCCCTATTTTTCCTTCATAGTTGAAGTGGAAATCTAATAGGCGGAGACATAAACCAAAGAACTGCCCAGAACAGGGAAAGCTATCTTGAATTATCTATACCTGCTGAGGGAGAAACTAGTCATTGTTCACCTATCTGTCTGTCCCCTTTATCTGAGTCATATCAAGGGAATGAACAGGCTCCAGGGAAAATGACCAAAGGCTTGATGGCCTGATGAAACAAAGCCAGATGTTATATGGCAAAACTTCCTCCCAGCAATTCTCTTCAGAAGCACTTTGGCCAAAAACTATGAGGCATACCACTCAGGAAAAGGAAGATAAAACCCATAGAAATCTAAACAGTCATAGGTGGCGAGTTATATGGGCCTGTGGTGCCCATGCTCCACCAATATTTAGGAACATGGGCCTCGCTCCACCAATTTTTGGGCTTGCTGCACTTCAGGAGGACACAGGGCCCAGGGGGGCCAGTGCTGGCAACAGCAGCAAGTGACATGGCCACATTCCGCTCCACCCTGCTGGCTCCTGGTGTCGCTCGTGGGAGGGGGCAGAAGCCAGAAAGAGGCAGGGCGGGGGCTTGGAGGAAGAGGTGGAATGGGGGCAGAGCAGGGGTGGGCTGGGGGTGGGTCGCTGCTGCTGCTATCTTCCTGGGCTGTCCTGGATTCCACGTGCCCCCCAAAGCATGGGGCTCAGGGCGGTTGCCCCAATCTGTCCTATGGATGGGATCGCTCTGTTCTGAGCATCACCAAAAACTGTATAAACTTGGCACCCATGAGTACAACTCCAGTTTGTCTTTTTGGGAAGAGGTCCAGTTATCGGAATTTGAGCCAGAGGTTCAAGAGAAGGAAGTGGAGGACAAGCTAACGGTTCCAGAATATTTGATGCCTTCTTTAGAAGGGCAGTAGCAATGCTGTTCCCCTGTTTGTTCACCTTTCTAGAAAGTTTTCTGTGGCCAAACAGTAGCTATAGCAAAGGATTAAACTTGACGCTCACTTGCTCCTTTCTCCTAACTCAGGTTTGAATTTTAAAATGTACTGGACTGCTTAAATGCTATAGTGAGCACCGGCAGCTCCACTTTTCTTAAACAAGGACATTTTTTTTTTTTAATTGTTCCAGTGTAATACAGTGGGAAGTGAAGTATTGTTATCCTACTAACATTAACGTGCCATGTACTGGACTTTGCTGGTGTAACCACTTACTGTGGCTGAGTTCATGACTGTATAGAATTTAACTGACTTCATATTTTTAGATATATTCAGTATGTTGAATGTGAGAGAATTAATCACTCGGTCTGCTTTGTTAGCATCCCCTGTGGTGGATTCATGGCTCTAATGCTCTCTGTGAATAAATTCATTTACTTGTACTTCTGGACAAAAGTACAAAGTGTGGCTAGGATTACAGGGGAGAGAGTTAAAACAGGCTCTGCAAGTTTCAGCAAAAATTGTGGAATATATTCTGCAGTAGGCTTGATGTATACGAGGGTTTTCTATAAATATTCCAGTTGGAAACACTTACCGCAAACTAATGCCTCTGATGGTTCATATTATGATAACCAGAAGTCCCTTGGGACAATCAGTACTCCTGACATGTAAATTAGACTATAATCTAAACCTTAAATAGCACTAGTTATTCAGTTTGTGCAGGACATTTGGCATGCTGTGAATATGAAATATTTTACATTATATTTTCATATTTAGATTTTCTGCTAATTGATTTATCAAATCGTGAATGTACATGTAATGAGTCTTTCTGTCTCTATATACACACACACATATATGTGTATGTATATATACATCAAAATTTCAGTACATAAGAATATATTGTACATGTTCTATAATACCAGTGGTATTTACTGGGTAATATTTGACTTAAAATATATTTTTGCTTTTAGAGATATTTAGATTATTATTAAGTATAACATAGGGAGGGGAGGAGCAGATGGAATTGAAGCCATCACTGGCTTGCTTTAAGTCTGTTAATTTTTTTTGTTTTCTGTTAAAAATATACTTTGGAAGACACATGATATTTAACTATAGATGTTTTTGTATATCTGATGCCCCTAGCGGCTCAATTGAAGGCATAAATTTTTTCAAAATTAACCAGTATCTAATATGTACAAGTACGGACCGTATCCTAGAAATGCGGTTTTACAATATTAACGGGGAAATAAGTATCTTTAGAATAAGGTTATATTTCTTTGCCATGAATTTTCTTAGTGTGCTCTCTTGGAATGTGAGGGGACCTAATCAACTTTCTAAAAGAATTAAAATCCTGAGATTCCTCAGACCAAAAAAGTGCCATGTAGGTTTATTGCAGGAAACTCATCTAGGAGAAATAGATGCTGATAGCTGTTGAGTATCTTTCATCATTGAATTCTAAGAGCAGAGGCACATCCGTCTTATTTTGTAAAAATATAACTTCTTAATGTATACAGTCTTGGTCTGGTTGTGAAGGAAGATGCCTTCTTCTTGAAGGTTGTTTCGACTCAAAATAGTTAATTCTAGGAAGTATTTACAATCCAAGTGGAGATAATTCTGAATTTTTCAAAGACATTGCAGACATTCTTTTGAATAAAAAAGACATTCCTGCAATACTTGGTGGTGATTGGAGTACTATGCTAGATAGACATCTGGACAAATCTAATTACATGCGCGGCTGCTCTCAAAGCACAGTTGGCTATCCCTTGTTATTAATGAATGAACTTGATTTAAAAGATATGCGGTGACTGAGACACCCTGAAGAGTGTGCCTATACATATTTCTGTACAGTACATTCATTTTACTCCAGAACTCACTTTAGTCTTGTCTTCGGAACAGATTCCAGCATGCCTTGAAGTAACTATTGATAATATAGTAACTTCAGATCATGCTCCAATTATCCGTAGATGCTGGTTACATACACATGATTAAAATCTTATAGGAGGAAATGGAACACTGCTACTAAGAGATGCAAAATTTTGTTCCATAGTTGATTCAGTCATCTCTAACTTCATACAAGAAAATAAGCGCTCAGTTACCTAAGATAACATATCTTGGGAAGCTCTGAAAGCTACCGTAAAAGGTGAATGCATTAAAGCATGCCTCCCAGAAGAGGAGAGAGAGACTCACGTTATTAGAGACTCTGGCCAACAAAATAGATGAGTTGCAGAGAATGTGCAAGACTGACCAAATTAATGAAAACCTCCCATGCTCTCTAATCAACATGTAACATAAATATAATTAATGCTTATCCAGCCAAGTTGAATTTACACTCAACAGGGTTAAACAAAGATATTATGAATGGGGAGATAAAGCTGGTAAACTGCTTGCCAGAAAACTTGAAATGGAACTAGCCAACAAGAATATTTCTTCCTTATTACAAAAAGATGGGAGTGCATCCTTGAACTGGCAGAATTACTTAAATTGATTATTTATATCAAGCTTTATATAAATCAGACAACCAATTTAGTTCTAATAAATTTGATCATTTTGTTGAAGACCTACCTTTTAATACCCTGACTGCTGAACAAGTATTGTTTATGGACAAAGCTTGCGCAACACAAGAGGTTGAACAGGCTTTAAAAAATATGAATTCTGGCAAGGCCACTGGGGTGGATGGCTTTCTGGCTGATTTCTAGAAAACAGTGTAATCAGCTATCTTCTGTTCTTTAAAAGGTCTTCACTGAAACATTTCAAAAAGGAACCATGTCTTGTGAAATGAGAACTGCTTTAATTACTTCCATATTAAAGAAGAACAAAGATGGCTATAACAGTGGCAAGTTCTGCCCCGTATCTCTGTTGAACACAGATTGCAAAGTAATAGCAAAAATTGTAGCAACATGACTGAACACCATCATCCCATGTTCATTAAAGGAAGATTGGCTGCTGCTGATACAAGAAAAATCACATGCTTGATCCAGCTCAGATGTTCCCTTATCTCTAGATGCAGAGAGAGCTTTTGGTAGGGTTGAATGGCCTTAACTAATGACTGTCCTAAAAAAAAATTGCATTTTGACTAATATTCCTGAATGGGTCAGTATATTGTACAACTCTCCCCTCGCTTCACTATCAACTAATGGAAGTATTTCTCTCATATTTCAACAAGAAAGAGGGATATGACAGGGCTGTCCACTCTTATTGCCCCCTCTTAAATCTCTTGTGAATGACTGGCAGTGTACATATATCAGCACTTAGCCGTTTAAGGTGTGACCTATAAATGAAAGAATACAAAATCCATTTAGATCCTGGTGACTTTTTTATTATTGAAGAATCCATGTTCATCAAACCCATCATTATTGAATGTAGTTGTTTTTGGAAAGTTCTCTGGTTTTTGCATTAACAGGAATAAATCACAAGCAATGAATAAGTCCAAAGATCAGATCCTTCTCATTTTCAGCATCACGCGTATTTGAAATGGGAGCAAAAAACTTAAGTGTTAAGATTAGTCCTAATCTTCCCAAAATTGTTTCTGTAAATATATAGTATATAGAAATTTCCAAGGATGTAGAGAGGTGGCGTCTCCTCCCTCTGTTGGTACTGGGTAGAATAGAAGTAGCGAAAATGAATATCTGCCCAAGATTGACTTATATCATTAACTTATTGCCTTTCAAGGGCTCTCCCTCACTCTTTGCTCAAATAAATATGTTTATCATGCAATTTATGTAGAATAAAAATCAGCCTTGCTTGTCATGTCAATAGCAACATGCCAACTTTGCACATGTCCTCTATACCTGTCAAAAAATGCATGGCTCTGGTCTCAAAAAATGTCTCACTATCTTCCATTCTCCAAGCTTGTGTATTTTAGCAATGCTGGATGAGTTGGTGTTACCAGTTAACACAGAGAAATGGATTGCAGTGACTCTTTTAGTGGCCAAAAAGGTTACTTTGAAAAAATGGAAATGAGCAATTCCTTCCTCATACACAGACTGGCTTAGTGAGCTCTCTACTGCTGCATTAGTGGGAAAAAATTACTGTAATAGAAATGCTTGGAAAAAATGAGAATGTCTGGTCGCACATGAAACTATTGCATACTTTTGGAATTTAGTATATATCAGTCCCTAATACTCGTAGGTAATGTTCTTACATATTTATCTATTTAGTCTCTTTAATAATTGATACCCTGCATGATCTCTATGGGTTCCTTTTTTAATTTTGTTTTATAGGTTTTTGCAAATGTTGAAATTTGTTGTTTGTTTGCTATTTCTGTCTTGTGTATGTATTTATATGTTTCATTGTAGGCTTATATTTTACATAAAACAATAACAGTAAAGTTAAATAACGAAAAAAGCAAACCAAGCCAGTGTGCTCCACATAGGTCATACATAAGACACTATTGAATTCCAAGATGAAGAATTTTTCATTTATTTTTTGGTTGTTAACTTACTTTAAATGTTATAAGCACTAACTCTCGTCGGTTTTGATTATTGCATCTTTTTTGTAATATCACAAGCTGATCAAAACCCAGGGCATGCTAGATTAGTGATCTAGCGTGCACAAAAGGAGTCAGTCATCTGAGTTACCAGTTAGGCGTGTTAACTTTTCATGTGTGGCTTTAGGAAATGCTTATCCAGTTGTAGCATTATATACACATAACAAACTGTGTGATTGAAACAAAGTTTCATATCATTATTGATGCTGGTCTTAAATTCAGTTTTTGTTGCTAAGGTAACTTTACTGAGTACTTTCATTTCTATTGCTTTGGTTTATTGAATCATTGACAGCTCACCAAGGCTTTTGTCAGCTCATTTGAGTTGCTGATCTGTATTTTCAGTTAGAATAAAAGTTGTGCAGGAAATTTTGAATGTCAAGATTGTTTGTTCTTTCTTAGGCTGCTACTGTTTGAGGTCAGCCCCCTAAAATGTGCAGTGAAATTCGTGGGGTTTATTCACAAACTGAAAAACTTCAAGTATTTTATATTTGTACAAATATTATTTGATATTTGAGCCAGGGATACAGGAGACTTGCCTGTTACCATTTGTTGCCACTGATCTATCTGTCAGGAACAGCTCCCAGGAAGGGGATTGACCTAACTCAGATGCTGGGGAAGAGAATACCTAGTGGGTCAAGAGGTAGTCGGCCAGTGGTTGGGTTTTAATGGGGGAATGTTTTGGGGAACACTTTATTCAGGGTAAGTCACAAGTATTGCTGACTAATGTGGAAAATTTGTGAGGGAGACAGTCATTAAAATGTTGGCAGTACATCAGTGTTTAGAGCTCTTTAAAATTAAAAACATGTGCAATTCATATTGGTGATGTGAGCTATTTCAGCACTGGAGAAGAACAAGTGTTCCTTAAGTCTCAGTTAAGGTATATTATTTTTTAACCATGTTTGAAATTTGACAGTAATACTCAGGTCTTCAGGCCAGCTACTTCCTCCAAGAGTCCAGTGCTGTTGAGCAGCAGATTCTAATACAGGAAATCTTTTACCAGTAACTTTGCATTTTGATGGAAAAATTGTGTTCCTCCTTATGGTATAAAGATCCAGAGTTTGCTTTGGCACCAGCAGCAGAATATTTTAGGATAGCAGAAACAGTAGGTTCACCAAAAAATTATCTTTAAAAAGGGGAACAAAGAGGATCTAGGGAATTAGAAACCAGTTAGACTAACTTCTGGAAGGGTAGTGGAGTAAATTATTAAACCATCAATTTGTAAACATCTAGAGAATAATAGGGTTATAAGAAATAGCCAGAATGTGTTTGCCAAGAAGAAATCATGCAAACTGACCTATTTTCCTTCTTTGACAGGATTACTGGCCTGATGAATGGGGAAAACGGTAAATATGATGTATCTTGATTTTTAATAAGACTTTTGATTCATGTAACAAACTAAGGAAATTAGAAATAGATGGAATTACTATAAGGTGGGTGTACAACTGATTGAAAGACTGTACTCTGAATAGTTATCAATGGTTCTGTCATGAGAGAGGCTTACCTAGTAGGATCCTGGAGGGATCTGTCCTGGGTCCAATACTAGTCAATATTTTCATTAAAGACTTGGATAATGGAGTGGAGAGTGTGTTTATAAAATTTGTGGATGGCTCCAAGATGGGAGGGGTTGCAGGCACTCTGGATGACAGGATTAGAATTCAAAAGGACCTTGACAAATTGGAGAATTGGTCTGAAATCAACAACATGAACTTCAGTAAAGACAAGTGGAAAATGTACTACACTTGGGAAGAAAACATCAAGTGCACAACTACAAAATGGGGAATAACTGGCTAGGTGCTATTACTGCTGAAAAGAATCTGGGTGTTATAGTAGATGACAAATTGAATATGAATCAACTATGTGATGCAGTTGCAAAAGAAGACATATCATGTTCGGGTGTGTAGCCTGACCCAAAGTTGGGTAAATATAATTGTAACTTGAGGATTAGCAGGTTTTTGTTCCAAGATAGGCCCAGTAAGATTATTGTAAAATTATCATATAATTTGGGAACCCCAATGTGCACAGATGCAACGCTTACTCTGTAGGATCTCTTTCTATATATATATGTATGATTTATTAATTTAGCAAAGATTATACACACACTTAAACTTAACAAAGCAGATATAGATAATATAGAAAGTACATTTGGATGTGCATACTTACACCCTGATCTTTTATACTTAACCATTATCTTTATCACCGTTATCATTCTCATCTTCCCCGGTGGCAGTTATTCTGGTCCTTGTCAAGGTCTACATTTTTCAGCCTGTCTGTTGCCCCGGGATGTTAGTTTTATAGTGGATTAGGCTAACGCTGCCATGGCCAATGCATATTCAATAGAGATCCTTATTTGTATTTCCTCCCCTTAAGGTGTCCATTTTCTATAGGGTAGTATATGTATGATGTTACTCTATTAGCATACACGTCAATTTACTGTCATGGCAGCTTTGTGGTTGGAGATTCTGTCCGGAACTTTCCAGACACTAGTGTCAGCTATCTTTTGTGCTGGGGTCAGCTGTGTTCTGTGGGTGGCTGATGTCAGTATTTTGGACAAAATTCTCCCCCTTGCATGATACTTTTAGTTCACTATAACTTATGAGTTATTTAAGTTTATCTATGCCAAAGGTTATCGGCCTCAAGCCTCACACTGTTTACTAAAGCCAGATCTTACAGGATAAAAGCCTGTAGGTTCCTTGCATTACTACTAAATATTATAAAGCAGAATAACAAAGCAATTAATATAATACAGGTAAACTGGCCAACTGGGCTACAGATGTTTGAACAGGAATGTTGCATGTAAGACCTAGGAAGTAATTGCCCATCTCTACTTGGCATTGTGAGGTGTCAGCTGGAGTACTGTGTCCAGTTCCGGATGACACAATTAGGAAAGGTCTGAACAAATTGGAGAGGGTCTAGAGTAGAACAACAAAATGATAAAAGGTTTAGAAAACTTGACCTATGAGGAAAGATTTTTTTAAAAATGGGAGTGTTTAGTCTTGAGAATGGAAGACTGATGGGGGACCTGTTAACACACTTCAAATATGTTAAAGGCTGTTATAAAGAGGACAATGATCAATTGTTCTTCTTGTCCTACCTTCAGTGGACATGGAGAAATGGGCTTAATCTGCCGCAAGAGGGATTTACATGAGAGATTAGGAAAGCCTTTCTAACTATAAGTGTAGTTAAGCTTGGAAATGGGGATTCCACAGCCTTCCTTGGAAGCCTATTATTGGAGGTTTTAAGAACAGGTTGGACAAACACCTGTCAGGGATAGTTAGGTTTATTTGGTCCTGCCTCAGTGCAGGGGGCTGGACTTGATGACCTCTCTAGGTCCCTTCCAGCCCTATATTTCTATGATGCTATGATCAACCCGATTGGACTCAGTCAGTTTCAGTACAATCAGCCTATCTCTATCCCACTGACCTCAGTAAAAGCTGCTGTGGTCTCAGCATTTTTGTAAACTGGACAAGTGCCTAAAATATAGATTTAAGAGCCAGACTTTAATCTCCTGTTTTTTAAAATGTTGGCCCTGGATTCAATCTCTAGTTTTGCTGTTGACACACTTTGTGACGTTGGGCAAATCATGTAACCTCTCTGCACCATTTTCCCCTTCTTTAAAATTGAGATAACAATTCTTGCTTCAGAGATACTGCAAGACTTTAAAGCTAAAGCATCTTAAGATCCTTAGATGACAGACTTTATATCAGTGAACAATTTTATTTATACTGTTTTAGGTTTAAAATTTGACCTTCCTTAAAATTATAATCTGGAGAAGAATGTGTTCTGGAGTGTACATCTTTAAAAGGCATTCTCTCTGAGGCCACGTCTACACTACGGGATAATATCGAATTAGCTAAAATCGGTCTCATAAAATTGATATTATAAAGTCGAATATGAGCGTCCATACTAGGCACGTTACTTCGATAGTGTGCGTCCACGGTCCATGGCTAGTGTCGATTTCTAGAGTGGTGCACTGTGGGTAGCTGTTCCGTAGCTATCCCATAGTTCCCAGTCTCCCCCGCCCCTTGGAATTCCGGGTTGAGAGGCCAGTGCCTGATGGGGCAGAAATCATTGTCGCGGGTGGTTCTGGGTACAGCCTCACCCCTCCCTTTGTGAAAGCAGCAGACAATCGTTT